>NC_069501.1:231431406-231671406 GCF_027579735.1 Bombina bombina | reverse complement strand
ATATATATGCACTCAGGAGCTCTAATGTGGTGTGCTCTAAATATTCTTAAAATTCTCCAGTACTTTGGGCAAGTTTTCTTTCATGTAATTAGCAAGAGTCCATGAGCTAGTGACGTATGGGATATACATTCCTACCAGGAGGGGCAAAGTTTCCCAAACCTCAAAATGCCTATAAATACACCCCTCACCACACCCACAATTCAGTTTTACAAACTTTGCCTCCTATGGAGGTGGTGAAGTAAGTTTGTGCTAGATTCTACGTTGATATGCGCTCCGCAGCAAGTTGGAGCCCGGTTTTCCTCTCAGCGTGCAGTGAATGTCAGAGGGATGTGAGGAGAGTATTGCCTATTTGAATGCAGTGATCTCCTTCTACGGGGTCTATTTCATAGGTTCTCTGTTATCGGTCGTAGAGATTAATCTCTTACCTCCCTTTTCAGATCGACGATATACTCTTATTTATATACCATTACCTCTACTGATTCTCGTTTCAGTACTGGTTTGGCTTTCTACAAACATGTAGATGAGTGTCCTGGGGTAAGTAAGTCTTATTTTCTGTGACACTCTAAGCTATGGTTGGGCACTTTGTTTATAAAGTTCTAAATATATGTATTCAAACATTTATTTGCCTTGACTCAGAATGTTCAACTTTCCTTATTTTCAGACAGTCAGTTTCATATTTGGGATAATGCATTTGAATTATTCATTTTTTCTTACCTTCAAAAATTTGACTCTTTTTTCCCTGTGGGCTGTTAGGCTCGCGGGGGCTGAAAATGCTTCATTTTATTGCGTCATTCTTGGCGTGGACTTTTTTGGCGCAAAAAATCTTTTCCGTTTCTGGCGTCATACGTGTCGCCGGAAGTTGCGTCATTTTTTGACGTTATTTTGCGCCAAAAATGTCGGCGTTCCGGAAGTGGCGTCATTTTTGGCGCCAAAAGCATTAGGCGCCAAATAATGTGGGCGTCTTATTTGGCGCTAAAAAAATATGGGCGTCGCTTTTGTCTCCACATTATTTAAGTCTCATTTTTCATTGCTTCTGGTTGCTAGAAGCTTGTTCTTTGGCATTTTTTCCCATTCCTGAAACTGTCATTTAAGGAATTTGATCAATTTTGCTTTATATGTTGTTTTTTCTCTTACATATTGCAAGATGTCTCACGTTGCATCTGAGTCAGAAGATACTTCAGGAAAATCGCTGTCTAGTGCTGGACCTACCAAAGCTAAGTGTATCTGCTGTAAACTTTTGGTAGCTATTCCTCCGGCTGTTGTTTGTATTAATTGTCATGACAAACTTGTTAATGCAGATAATATTTCCTTTAGTAAAGTACCATTGCCTGTTGCAGTTCCTTCAACATCTAAGGTGCAGAATGTTCCTGATAACATAAGAGATTTTGTTTCTGAATCCATCAAGAAGGCTATGTCTGTTATTTCTCCTTCTAGTAAACATAAAAAATCTTTTAAAACTTCTCTCCCTACAGATGAATTTTTAAATGAACATCATCATTCTGATTCTGATGATTCTTCTGGTTCAGAGGATTCTGTCTCAGAGATTGATGCTGATAAATCTTCATATTTATTTAAAATGGAATTTATTCGTTCTTTACTTAAAGAAGTACTAATTGCTTTAGAAATAGAGGATTCTGGTCCTCTTGATACTAATTCTAAACGTTTAGATAAGGTATTTAAATCTCCTGTGGTTATTCCAGAAGTTTTTCCTGTTCCTAATGCTATTTCTGAAGTAATTTCCAAAGAATGGGATAAATTGGGTAATTCATTTACTCCTTCTAAACGTTTTAAGCGATTATATCCTGTGCCGTCTGACAGATTAGAATTTTGGGACAAAATCCCTATAGTTGATGGGGCTATTTCTACCCTTGCTAAACGTACTACTATTCCTACGTCAGATGGTACTTCCTTTAAGGATCCTTTAGATAGGAAAATAGAATCCTTTCTAAGAAAAGCTTATCTGTGTTCAGGTAATCTTCTTAGACCTGCTATATCATTGGCTGATGTTGCTGCAGCTTCAACTTTTTGGTTGGAAACTTTAGCGCAACAAGTAACAGATCATGATTCTCATAATATTATTATTCTTCTTCAGCATGCTAATAATTTTATCTGTGATGCCATTTTTGATATTATTAGAGTTGATGTCAGGTTTATGTCTCTAGCTATTTTAGCTAGAAGAGCTTTATGGCTTAAGACTTGGAATGCTGATATGGCTTCTAAATCAACTCTACTTTCCATATCTTTCCAGGGTAACAAATTATTTGGTTCTCAGTTGGATTCTATTATCTCAACTGTTACTGGTGGGAAAGGAACTTTTTTACCACAGGATAAAAAATCTAAGGGTAAAAACAGGGCTAATAATCGTTTTCGTTCCTTTCGTTTCAACAAAGAACAAAAGCCTGATCCTTCATCCTCAGGAGCGGTTTCAGTTTGGAAACCATCTCCAGTCTGGAATAAATCCAAGCCTGCTAGAAAGGCAAAGCCTGCTTCTAAGTCCACATGAAGGTGCGGCCCTCATTCCAGCTCAGCTGGTAGGGGGCAGGTTACGTTTTTTCAAAGAAATTTGGTTAAATTCTGTTCACAATCTTTGGATTCAGAATATTGTTTCAGAAGGGTACAGAATTGGTTTCAAGATGAGACCTCCTGCAAAGAGATTTTTTCTTTCCCGTGTCCCAGTAAATCCAGTAAAAGCTCAAGCATTTCTGAATTGTGTTTCACATCTAGAGTTGGCTGGAGTAATTATGCCAGTTCCAGTTCCGGAACAGGGGATGGGGTTTTATTCAAATCTCTTCATTGTACCAAAGAAGGAGAATTCCTTCAGACCAGTTCTGGATCTAAAAATATTGAATCGTTATGTAAGGATACCTACGTTCAAAATGGTAACTGTAAGGACTATCTTGCCTTTTGTTCAGCAAGGGCATTATATGTCCACGATAGATTTACAGGATGCATATCTGCATATTCCGATTCATCCAGATCATTATCAGTTCCTGAGATTCTCTTTTCAGGACAAGCATTACCAGTTTGTGGCTCTGCCGTTTGGCCTAGCTACAGCTCCAAGAATTTTTACAAAGGTTCTCGGTGCCCTTCTGTCTGTAATCAGAGAACAGGGTATTGTGGTATTTCCTTATTTGGACGATATCTTGGTACTTGCTCAGTCTTTACATTTAGCAGAATCTAATACGAATCGACTTGTGTTGTTTCTTCAAGATCATGGTTGGAGGATCAATTTACCAAAAAGTTCATTGATTCCTCAGACAAGGGTGACCTTTCTAGGTTTCCAGATAGATTCAGTGTCCATGACTCTGTCTTTGACAGACAAGAGACGTCTAAAATTGTTTTCAGCTTGTCGAAACCTTCAGTCACAATCATTCCCTTCGGTAGCCTTATGCATGGAAATTCTAGGTCTTATGACTGCTGCATCGGACGCGATCCCCTTTGCTCGTTTTCACATGCGACCTCTACAGCTCTGTATGCTGAATCAATGGTGCAAGGATTACACAAAGATATCTCAAATAATATCTTTAAAACCGATTGTACGACACTCTCTAACGTGGTGGACAGATCACCATTGTTTAATTCAGGGGGCTTCTTTTGTGCTTCCGACCTGGACTGTAATTTCAACAGATGCAAGTCTCACGGGTTGGGGAGCTGTGTGGGGATCTCTGACGGCACAAGGAGTTTGGGAATCTCAGGAGGTGAGATTATCGATCAATATTTTGGAACTCCGTGCAATTTTCAGAGCTCTTCAGTCTTGGCCTCTTCTGAAGAGAGAATCGTTCATTTGTTTTCAGACAGACAATGTCACAACTGTGGCATACATCAATCATCAAGGAGGGACTCACAGTCCTCTGGCTATGAAAGAAGTATCTCGAATTCTGGTTTGGGCGGAATCCAGCTCCTGTCTAATCTCTGCGGTTCATATCCCAGGTATAGACAATTGGGAAGCGGATTATCTCAGTCGCCAAACGTTGCATCCGGGCGAATGGTCTCTTCACCCAGAGGTATTTCTTCAGATTGTTCAAATGTGGGAACCTCCAGAAATAGATCTGATGGCGTCTCATCTAAACAAGAAACTTCCCAGGTATCTGTCCAGATCCCGGGATCCTCAGGCGGAGGCAGTGGATGCATTATCACTTCCTTGGAAGTATCATCCTGCCTATATCTTTCCGCCTCTAGTTCTTCTTCCAAGAGTAATCTCCAAGATTCTGAAGGAATGCTCGTTTGTTCTGCTGGTAGCTCCGGCATGGCCTCACAGGTTTTGGTATGCGGATCTGGTCCAAATGGCCTCTTGCCAACCGTGGACTCTTCCGTTAAGACCAGACCTTCTGTCGCAAGGTCCTTTTTTCCATCAGGATCTGAAATCCTTAAATTTAAAGGTATGGAGATTGAACGCTTGATTCTTGGTCAAAGAGGTTTCTCTGACTCTGTGATTAATACTATGTTACAGGCGCGTAAATCTGTATCTAGAGAGATATATTATAGAGTCTGGAAGACTTATATTTCTTGGTGTCTTTCTCATCATTTTTCTTGGCATTCTTTTAGAATACCGAGAATTTTACAGTTTCTTCAGGATGGTTTAGATAAGGGTTTGTCCGCAAGTTCCTTGAAAGGTCAAATCTCTGCTCTTTCTGTTCTTTTTCACAGAAAGATTGCTATTCTTCCTGATATTCATTGTTTTGTACAAGCTTTGGTTCATATAAAACCTGTCATTAAGTCAATTTCTCCTCCTTGGAGTTTGAATTTGGTTCTGGGGGCTCTTCAAGCTCCTCCGTTTGAACCTATGCATTCATTGGACATTAAATTACTTTCTTGGAAAGTTTTGTTCCTTTTGGCAATCTCTTCTGCCAGAAGAGTTTCTGAATTATCTGTTCTTTCTTGTGAGTCTCCTTTTCTGATTTTTCATCAGGATAAGGCGGTGTTGCGAACTTCGTTTGATTTTTTACCTAAAGTTGTGAATTCCAACAACATTAGTAGAGAAATTGTGGTTCCTTCATTATGTCCTAATCCTAAGAATTCTAAGGAGAAATCGTTGCATTCTTTGGATGTTGTTAGAGCTTTGAAATATTATGTTGAAGCTACTAAGTCTTTCCGTAAGACTTCTAGTCTATTTGTTATCTTTTCCGGTTCTAGAAAAGGCCAGAAAGCTTCTGCCATTTCTTTGGCATCTTGGTTGAAATCTTTAATTCATCTTGCCTATGTTGAGTCGGGTAAAACTCCGCCTCAAAGGATTACAGCTCATTCTACTAGGTCAGTTTCTACTTCCTGGGCGTTTAGGAATGAAGCTTCGATTGATCAGATTTGCAAAGCAGCAACTTGGTCCTCTTTGCATACTTTTACTAAATTCTACCATTTTGATGTATTTTCTTCTTCTGAAGCAGTTTTTGGTAGAAAAGTACTTCAGGCAGCGGTTTCAGTTTGAATCTTCTGCTTATGTTTTTCATTAAACTTTATTTTGGGTGTGGATTATTTTCAGCAGGAATTGGCTGTCTTTATTTTATCCCTCCCTCTCTAGTGACTCTTGTGTGGAAAGGTCCACATCTTGGGTAATCATTATCCCGTACGTCACTAGCTCATGGACTCTTGCTAATTACATGAAAGAAAACATAATTTATGTAAGAACTTACCTGATAAATTCATTTCTTTCATATTAGCAAGAGTCCATGAGGCCCGCCCTTTTTTTGTGGTGGTTATGATTTTTGTATAAAGCACAATTATTCCAATTCCTTATTTTATATGCTTTTGCACTTTTTTATCACCCCACTTCTTGGCTATTCGTTAAACTGAATTGTGGGTGTGGTGAGGGGTGTATTTATAGGCATTTTGAGGTTTGGGAAACTTTGCCCCTCCTGGTAGGAATGTATATCCCATACGTCACTAGCTCATGGACTCTTGCTAATATGAAAGAAATGAATTTATCATGTAAGTTCTTACATAAATTATGTTTTTCTCTAAAACTTCACAGTCCTGAAGGGATTAAAAGGATAGAGAGATCAAAACTGAAATGTGCATAGGTACATTTCAATCTTAAAGAAGCATTTCTGAACTATGCTCATTACTGTTTTTCAACAGCATACACACATATGCTATGAGTGCCCATCCACTAGCATTTAAAAACCACACCTTTTAAGGGAATTAGCAGTGGCTTGTATGACACAAATTAAGTCCCAGCCACAATTCACACAACTGCCATCGCTCTGAATATTAACAAGAGGTAAATTGGGAGACAACTTTTTACATTTTAGATTATCAAAATTCTCTTTTTTTTTCTTTCTTCTTTTTTAATTAATGAATTAATTTATTTATTACATTTCTTTAACTGACAACTCATACTAAGGAGGTAGAAACCTATACTTCTTTGATATGCGGTGTGAAAGAGAAAAAAGAGACACATGGATGATGAAGCTGACGTAAACATGGGGTTGCCAACTCGGCCATGTTTTCCTGGACACTTATGAGTTACGCATGTTGCTGGGTAAGCAGGGTGGAAAATGTATTGTGCCTCTGGACATCACAGGAATGGTGCTGATGAGCAGCACAATACATGTTCCTATCCTGCACACACTACAGCATGTGTAACTTATGTGTAAAAGAGAATGATGAGTTAGCAATAATTATAGTATTGGATGAATTAGCCTATACTTAAATTTCCCTGCAAATCAGCTCTGCTTTCAGCTATTCTGCACTACATATGCAATTCTTGACAATTCTGAGGTCAAAAGATTCCTGGTTTAATGCCTTGTTAAAATCTCCTGGTACAATGCAAACTAACCATAGCTTTTTAATTAAGCAAGCATGTTATGAACACTTTTACAGTTTATATGTTTATATTCATTTGCAATGATTCTTACACTTACCAGCCATACCAGTACCTTTCCACACAATGCTCCTTAAAAGTCAGCTCAAAGCACGGAACCTGGATCACATTGAAAAATGCTTGTCCCACAACGCGAGATGCTGTGTTGTTCACTCGTCGGAGACACTCCTTAAACCTTTACATCATACACAGAAAACAATAAGTTAAAATCCTACTCAAGAAAGTGTTGGCAAAAGTTGGCCTTTTCTTTCATATAGGTGGTGAGAGTCCACGAGCTTGTTACTGATGGAATATACATTCCTACCAGGAGGGGGCAAAGTTTCCCAAACCTCACATGCCTATAAATACACCTCCCACCTTACTCATAGCTCAGTTTTAAAAACTTTGCCTCCTTAGGAGGTAGTGAAGCATGATGTGCTTGATTCTTCTGTGAAAGGCGCATCTAAGCATATTGAAGCCCAGTTACTCTCTAAGTGCAGTGTTTGTCTGAGGGATGTGAAGGGAGTATTGCCTGACGATACCATGTTTTTGCCTATGGGAAATCTATTCATAATGCTCTCTGTAAATCGATCACAGGGATTAATCTGCTGCTTCCATTTACAGTTCGCCATTATACTCTTGCACCATTACCTCTGCTGATATGTTTCAGTACTGGTTTGGCTGTCTGCTGTATGTGGATGGGTGTCTTAAACGGAAAGTATAAATTTATTTTTTTCTTAATAAAAGACACTCAGCTATGGATTGGGCACTTTTAAGTAAAAGTTGTTATATATTGTTTGTATACATGCCCTGAGTCAGTAATTCAGTGCTCTTTTTATGAACTTTAATTAGTGGCTAAAAATATGTCTCAAAGGTTGGTGGAGTTTGTAAAACATAGTGGCAGGCATCAATCGCCCTCCTGGACTGATCTCCCAATTCCTTGACAACTTTGCTGCCTGGCTTCCTCACTTTCTCTTTACAAATATACCAACCCTAATTCTTGGGGACTTCAAAATTCCCATTGACAATCCATCTGCCCCTGCTGCCTCTAAACTTCTTTCACTAACATCCTCTTTTGGTCTCTCACAAGCCACCCTATTCCCTACTCACTGTGATGGACACTCCATCGACCTCGTATTTTCCTACCTCTGCTCTATATCTGACCTCACCTGTCGCCCTTTTCCCATTTCAGACCTAGTCACCTATAATATTAATGCAACAGCTTAAACCCACTTCTCCATCCCGCCCCCGTAGAAATCTACACACTGTGGATCCGCTCCAGTTTTCAAAAATCATTCAAGATCACCTCCCTCACACTTCCACTATAACCTGCCCTGATCTCGCTACAGCCCACTATAACACAACTCTCTCCTCAGCACTAGACACACTTGCCCATCCCCAACTGCGCAAAACATCACACCATCAGTAACAGCCCTGGCACTCTCAGTAAACATGTTATTTGCAGAAATGCTCTCGTACTGCTGAGGGTGCCTGGAGAAAAACTCACTCTGAACCTGATTTTATCCACTATAAGTTTATTCTTCGTTCATACACTTCTGCTCTTCATTTAGCCAAGCAAACCTACTTCTCTTCTCTCATATCTACCCTTTCCTCAAACCCTAAATGACTCCTCCACCATCTACCCACCTGCTCTACTCCCCCCATCTGTCTTTAGTGCTCAAGACCTGGCAGACTACTTTTTAAACAAAACACGTACTATCCAAAACAACATCCCAACACCAACCCACAAACTTCCAACAACAAGCCCAGTTACTCCCTCTGCCACCCTCTGCATTTTCTATCCAGCCACTGAGAATGAAGTTTCTTTGTTACTATCTTCCTCATACCTCACTACCTGCCCGCTCGACCCTATCCCTTCCCATCTAATACCCTCCCTGTATTCCACCCTCACTCCTGCTCTCACTCATATCTTCAACCTATCTATCTATACCGGTTCATTCCCATCTTCTTTCAAACATGCAAAGGTCACTCCCATACTCAAAAAACCCTCCCTTGACCCTAATTCTCCTAAAGGCTACCACCCCATATAACTGCTTCCACTAACATCAAAATTCCTTGAAAAACTAGTTTACTATCGCCTAACCCACTTCCAGTCCACCAACTCCTTGCTTGACCCCCTGCAATCTGAATTCTGCCCCAAACACTCAACTGAGACTGCCCTTACCAAGGTTACTAACAATCTTTTTTCTGCTAAAAGTAATGGCCACTACTCCATACTTATCTTACTTGACCTCTTCGACACAGTTGACCCCCCCTCCTCCTACAGACCCTTAGCTCTTTTGGCCTCTGTGACACAGCTCTTTTTTGGATACACTCTTATCTTTCTCACAGGTCTTTTTCTGTGTCATTTGATGGTGACTCCTCTCCAATGCCTCTGTCTGTTGGAGTACCTCAAGGATCTGTTCTGGGTCCTCTACTCTTCTCCATGTAAACTTCTTCACTGGTTAAACTTATCAATAAGTATGGCTTTAAATATCACCTCTATGCTGATGACGCCTAGATCTACCTCTCCACCCCCGCTCTTTCTCCCTCTGTCCTTTCTCATGACAGTGACTGCTTATCTGGTATTTCTTCCTGGATGGCCTCTCATCACCTAAAGATTAACATGTCCAAGACTGAGCTACTTCTAATCCCCCCTCAAGCTCTACGCCGACTTCTGACTTTTCTATGCCTATCAACGGCATTACTATCTCCCCATCGCCCCAAGTCCGCTGCCTTGGAGTTACACTTATCACTTTCTTCATCCTGCCTCAACCACCTACACAATATTTCCAAGATTCGCCCTTTTCTGAGCGCTAACACCACAAAGCAAATAATCCACTCCCTTGTTATTTCCAGACTTGAGTACTGCAATAACCTACTTACTGGCTTTCCTCTTTCCTGCCTCTCCCCCCTTCAATCCCTCCTAAATGCCTCTGCCAGGCTAAATCACATTTTCCCATCGCTCTGTTTCTGCTGCACCTCTCTGCGAATCCCTTCATTGGCTCCCCATTCACAGCAGAATTAAATTCAAAATTCTCACCCTTACATACAAAGCTCTCACCAACGCCACTACCTATCCTCTCTAATCATTAAGTATACTCCAACCCGCCCACTAAGATCCAATAATCACTTACCTAACATTTCCCTCATCTAACTGCATTAACATCTTTTTCAATTTTGCAGTCCTCACCTCCTGTTTCTCAACCTCCTACCCTTCTAGATTGTACATTTTCACGGGAATAGGGCCCTTAATTCCTCCTGTATGTGTTTGTAAAAATGTGTCTCTTACAAGTTTTATATCATTGTTTTATTAATTTATTTATATATATTTTTTTGTATAGATTTTTAATCATTTACAATAAACAATTATAACAGCTTATTTAGAAAAGAAAAGAAGAACATATAAGTAATCATTCTTTTATTTGAATGAATTGTACCCATGACAGCGCTGCAGAATATGTTAGAGCTTTATAAATAAAAAAGTATAATAATTAATGTTGTGTTTGCAGGCTATCAATTTATTTAAAACAATTTGGCAAGTTTTGGTCTATAAACCACTTCTTTACTTCGGTTTTTACAAATGTTATTTCAAATTTGCTGCACAAACGCGCATGCGATAACGCTATTTACGTCACGCGTGATGTCTCATAATTTTGCACCTTTTTTGTGCCAAATTTTTGCGCCTTTTTTCTAGTGTTATAAGCTCCGCCCCCAGGCCACTCAGTGCTCTCAGAAAACGCTTAGAGAGTTTTTGTGCAGCATTGTTTTTATATTAAGAAATTCTAATAACCAGTTATTTCTTTTTGTAATTATTCACTCTGTTGCCCATTCTCTCACACCTGTATATATATATATATATATATATATATATATATATATATAAACACATATAAGCGCATGGATATACATTTGCAGAAATAATATATTTTTTCAATATATATATATATATATATATATATTTTTTTTTTTTTGCAATTATGTCTCAAACTGAACCTGCCTCAGATGTAACCATATGATTTGAGCTGCATGAACATGTTTCTACCAAAGCTAAGTGTGTTTGTTGTAAAAAAAAAGTTGATCTAAATTCTTCAGCTCAATTATGTGGTTTTTGTTTTTACAATTTATTACATGCTGATAATATCTCTATAAGTACAAATGCATCCACTGTTATTCCATCTCAGTCTAGTGTACAAAGCATTCCTGCAGAAATGAAATATTTTATTGCTGCAGTTATAGAGAAGGCTATGACTGCTATACCACCTTCAAAAATAAAAATAAAAAAGGGTTTTACAAAATGTTCCTAAATCTAGTGAATTTTTTACTGACCATCAGCATACTCATGTATCCTCTACTGATGGGGTTTGCTCTGATTCAGAGGATGCCTCATCAGAGACAGAAATAGACAAATCTTTTTTATTTAAGATAGAACATATTCGCTCTCTTTTAAAGTAAGTATTCTTTACTTTGGGTATTGAGGAGTTTAAACTTCCTGATGATAAAGCTAGTAATCGTTTAAATTCTGTATTTAAGACTACTGTTATTACTCCTGAAGTTTTTCCCATTCCAGACGCTATCTCTAATGTGATTGCTAAAGAATGGTCTAAACCTGGTACATCTTTTAATCCTTCTTCTAGGTTTAAAAATTGTATCCTTAGCCTGTTGCTAATTTGGAACTTTGGGAAACAGATAGGAAGCTTTAATTGTAGCTAAGAAGGGCATATTTACATACTGGCTATAGTCTTAAATCAGTTATATCTATGGCTGATGTTGCTGATGCTTCTACTTTTTGATTGGACAGTTTAGCTCAGCAGTTGTCTTCAGATCCTAAATTATCTAACATTATCCTTTTGCTTCAACATGCAAATCATTTTATTTGTGATGCTATTTTTGATGTTATGAAGATCAATGTCAAATCTATGCCTTTAGCTATTCCAACTAGAAGAGCTTTATGGCTTAAATCTTGGAATGCTGACATGGGGCCCGATCCAATATGCCTCATCGCCCGCAAAAGCCGGCAACAGCAAATTTTGCGCGGGTTTGGTATCCTATATACGGCGTAACCTAGAAGTTACGCTCGTATATTTCTGCCTTCGCCCGTAGTTTTTTGGGCAATAGGCAGGTATACCAAACCCGCGCAGTTTGTTATCCAATATACAGCGTAAGGACTTATGTGGCGAAAATGGAGAAATCTTACTTCATTTTCACCTCGCCACCTTACGCTGTCTATTGGAGCCCCGTAACTCCCTAAACTACCTGCTAAATAAAACCTAACACCTAACACATGCACAATGTCTATCTACCTGTCAACCGCGATCCCCCGCCGCAATCCCTAATAAAGTATTTAACCCCTAAACCTCCACTCCCGGACCCCACCTACATTAAAAGTATAACCCCCTAATGTGATCCCCCCTACACCGTCGCCAACTACATTACCTACCCCCTAATGTGAGCCCCCTACACCGCCGCCACCTACATTATCTACCTCCTAATGTGAGCCCCTTACACCGCCACCACCTACATTAACTACCCCCTAATGTGAGCTCCTACCCCGCCGCCAGCTATATTAAAATTATTAACCCCTAATTTAATCCCCCTACACCGCCGCCAGCTATATTAATTACATTAAACCCTAATTTAATCCCCCTATACCGCCGCCTGCTATATTAAATTAATTAACCCCTAATCTAATCCCCCTACACCGCCGCCAGCTATATTAAATAGATTAACCCCTAATCTAATCCTCCTACACCACCGCCAGCTATATTAACTATATTAACCCTAATTATATTAGGGTTACTATAGTTAATATAGTTATTATATTATATATATTTACTATATTAACCCTAATTATATTAGGGTTAATATAGTTAATATCATTATTATATTATATATATATTAAGTATAATAACCCTATCTAACTCTAACATCCCTAACTAAATTCTTATTAAAATAAATCTAATTAATATTAATATTATTAATTAAAATATTCCTATTTAAATCTAAATACTTATCTATAAAATAAACCCTAAGATAGCTATAATGTAATTAATAATTACATTGTAGCTATTTTAGGGTTTATATTTATTTTACAGGTAACTTGGTATTTATTTTAACTAGGTGCAATAGCTATTAAATAGTTAATAACTATTAAAATAATTACCTAGTTAAAATAATTACCAATTTACCTGTAAAATAAATCCTAACCTAAGTTACAAATACATCTACACTATCAATAAATTAAATAAAATACAAATATCTAAACTAAAATACAATTAAATAAACTAAACTAAATTACAAAAAACCCCCCACTAAATTACAAAAAATAAAAAAAGATTACAAGAATTTTAAGCTAATTACACCTATTCTAAGCCCCCTAATAAAATAATAAAGCCCCCCAAAATAGCTCTTTTACCTTACCAGCCCTTAAAAGAGCCTTTTGCGGGGCACGCCCCAAAGAAAACAGCTCTTTTGCCTGTAAAAAAAAAACACAATACCACAAAGCGGCATCTTCAATCTTCTTTCTTCGCTCCTCCGCCGCGGAGCATCCATCCGGCACGACGACTGAACGAGGAATAAGGTACCTTCAAATGACGTCATCCAAGATGGCGTCCGTCGAATTCCGATTGGCTGATAGGATTCTATCAGCCAATTGGAATTAAGGTAGAAAAATCTGATTGGCTGATTGAATCAGCCAATCAGATTCAAGTTCAATACGATTGGCTGATTGGTTCAGCCAATCGGATTGAACTTGAATCTGATTGGCTGATTCAATCAGCCAATCAGATTTTTCTACCTTAATTCCGATTGGCTGATAGAATCCTATCAGCCAATCGGAATTCGACGGACGCCATCTTGGATGACGTCATTTAAAGGTACCGAATTCCTCGTTCAGTCGTCGTGCCGGATGGATGCTCAGCGGCGGAGGAGCGAAGAAAAAAGATTGAAGATGCCGCTTTGCTTGAAGACATCGCCGGATGGAAGAAGAAATCTATTCATTGTTCCCAAGAAGGAAAATTCTTTCAGACCAATTTTGGATCTGAAAACTTGACGTCGTTTTGTATTCTACCTTTTCTTTAGCAAGGTTACTTCAAGTCCACAATAGACTTACAGGACGCATACCTTCACATTCCGATTCATCCAGATCACTATGTTTTTCTGAGATTCTCTTTTCAAACAAGCATTACCAATTTGGTCTAGCAACAGCACCAAGAATATTCTCAAAGGTTCTCTGTGCCCTTCTATCTGTAATTAGAGAGCAAGGTATTGCGGTGTTTCCTTATTTGGACGATATCTTGGTACTAGCTCAATCTTTTCATTTAACAGAATCTTACACAAAACAACTATTGTCATTTCTTCAAAGAAATGGTTGGAGGATCTGTTTAACAAAGAGTTTCTTGATTCCTCAGACAAAGGTCACCTTTTTAGGTTTCCAGATAGATTCAGTGTCCATGACTCTATCTCTAACAGAAAAGCGATGATTGAGATTGGTTTCAACCTGTCAAAACCTTCAGTCTCTATCATTCCCTTCACTGGAAATGCGCATGGAAGTTTTAGGTCTCATGATTGCACCATCAGACGCGATCCCCTTTGCTCGTTTTCATATGAGACCTCTACAGCTTTGCATGTTGCACCAATGTTGCAGGGATTACACTCAGCTATCACAACTGATATTCTTAAATCCAAACACTCAACTCTCTCTGACTTGGTGGTTAAACTATCACCTTATTGTTCAAGGTGCCTCTTTTGTTTGTCCTACCTGGTCTGTGATTACAACAGATGCAAGTCTCACAGGTTGGGGAGCTGTCTGGGGGTCTCTGACAGCACAAGGGGTTTGGAATCCTTGAGAGGCGAGATTACCAATCAATAACTTAGAACTCCCTGCTATTTTCAGAACTCTTCAGGCTTGGCCTCTATTAAAGAGAGAACCATACATTCATTTTCAAACAGACAATATCACAACTATGGCATATGTCAATCATCAAGGGGGGACTCACAGTCCCCTAGCAATGAAGTAAGTATCTCTAATACTTTCTTGGGCAAAATCCAACTCTTGTCTAATCACTGTGATTCATATCCCAGGTGTAGATAATTGGGAAGCGGATTATCTCTGCCGTCAATCTCTAAATCCGAGGGAGAGGTCTCTCCATCCAGATGTGTTCTATCAAATTGTGCAGATGTAGGGTCTTCTAAAAATAGATCTGATGGCCTCTCATCTAAACAAGAAACTTCCCAAATACCTCTCCAGGTCCAGGGATCCTCAGGCAGAAATTATGGATGCTCTAGCTGTTGTATGTGTTTCTGATAGCACCAGTATGGCCTCACAGGTTCTGGTATGTGGACCTTGTCCAAATGTCCAGTTGCCAACCTTGGTCACTTCTACTAAGATCAGACTTTCGGACTCAAGGCCCGTTTTTCTATTCGGATCTCAAATCTTTAAATTTGAAGGCATGTAAATTGAACGCTTAGTCCTTTGTCATAGAGGTTTCTCTGATTCAGTGATTAACACTATGATACAGGCTCGTAAGCCTGTTTCAAGGAAAATATATCACAAGGTTTGGAAAACCTATATATTCATGGTGTTCCACACATGATTATTCCTGGCATTCTTTTAGTATGCCTAGGGTTCTTAGGTTTGGATTAAGGTTTGTCTGCCAATACTTTGAAAGGACAAATCTCTGCTCTTTCTGTTTTATTTCACAGAAAGATTGCTAATCTTCTGGATATTCACTGTTTTGTACAGGCTTTGACTTGTATCAAACCTATTATTAAATCTATTTCTCCTCCTTATAGTCTAAAGTTGGTATTAAATACTTTACAGGCTCCTTCTTTTGAGCCTCTGCATTATTTGGACATTAAAATACTTTCTTGAAAAGTGTTTTTTCTCTTGGCTATCTCTTCTGCTAGAAGAGTTTCTCAATTGTCTGCTCTCTCTTGTGAGTCTCCTTATCTGATTTTCCGTCAAGATAAAGCTGTTTTGCAGACTTTGTTCAAATTTTTGCCTAAAGTTGTGAATTCTAACAACATCAATAAGGAAATTATTGTTCCTTCCTTGTGTCCTAATCCTAAGAATTACTCTTGAAAGATATTTGCATTCTTTGGATGTGGAAAGAGCTTTGAAATATTATGTTGATGCTACTAATGTTTTCAGAAAGACTTCTAGTCTATTTGTTATTTTTTCTGGTTATAGAAAAGGTCAGAAAGCCTCTGCCATTTCTTTGGCATCTTGGTTGAAACTTCTGATTCGCAAAGCTTATTTGGAGGCGTTCCAGTCTCCACCTCATAGAATTACAGCTCATTCTACAAGATCAGTTGCCACATCTTGGGCTTTCAAGAATGAAGCTTTAGTTGTTCAAATCTGCAAAGCAGCCACTTGGTCTTCTTTGCATACCTTTACTAAATGTTACCATTTTTATGTTTTTGCTTCTTCGGAAGCAGCTTTTGGTAGAAAGGTTTTTCAGGCAGCTATCTCAGTTTAATTCTATTGCCTGTTATTTAATTTTTTTTTATTTTTAAGAAAGCTTAATTATTTTTTTGGATTTCATTTCAAGTGAAAGTGATCTAACCTCTATCATCAAACCAGCCTACTGCTAATGAGACCCAATGTTCTTTTGGTACCATAGTTCTAAATCAGTTTTGTAAGATAAGAACGTTGTCTCCAATTTCAGTACATTCCACAGTCTAGTCCAAATTAAACTTTCATGATTCAGATAGAGAATGCAGTTTTAAACAACTTTCCAATTCACTTTTATCATACAATTTGCTTTGTTTTCTTTGTATTCTTTGTTGAAAGCTAAACCTAGGTAGGCTCATATGCTAATTTCTAAAACCTTGAAGGCTGCCCCTTATTTCAATGCATTTGGCAATTTTTACAGCTAGAGGGCGTAAATTCATGTGTGCCATTCAGATAACATTGTGCTCACGCCCGTGGAGTTACTTATGAGTGGGCACGGATTGGCTTGTCTGTCAAAAGAACTGAAATAAGGGGGTAGTCTGCAAAAGCTTAGATACAAGGTAAACACAGAGGTAAAAAGTATATTAATATAACCGTGTTGGTTATTCAAATCAGGGGAATGGGTAATAAAGGGATTATCTATCTATTTAAACAATAACAATTCTGGAGTAGACTGTCCCTTTAAACAACATTGTATGGCGGCTTGGGTGATATTTTTTGTGTGCTTCTTTTTCTAATCCATTCCAGTCTATCAGAAGAACCTATGTTTGAGTTTGTAAAACCACCCTAAAGAACTGTACAAAACAGTGGTCTTTTCAAGAAGCTATAGGAAACAATGAATCTGCAGATTCAGAAACAGTGGAGCGCAAAAGAGAAGGGACACAGAGCGATCTAAGTGCAGAATAAAAAATTATTTTCACTTTATTAAAACAGGTAGAAAGATGTGCACTTACAAGAAGTACCCTCAAACATATGAGGTATGTAACAGCATAATACAGGGATCCACAGCGTGATAACAGTTCCCAAAAGTATCCTATGCTGCTGAAAACAAAGTCTCTTTTTCTTCCTTCTTTTAGTACACAATATGTATCAATAAAAACAAGCTTCTCAAGCTAAGGAGGAGGTGTCAAATGAGGCAGCGATAGTGCAAACAAATATATAATAAGCCAGCTATGCATCCACCGCTCCACACAGTTCACCTACTTCCTCCGTTACGTAAAATGGGCGTGGCCTTACATGTTTCGCTGGGCTCCTCCCAGCTTCGCCAGGGTGCTTCAGAAACGCCCACATACTCAGGGCCAGTAGCGAGTGCAATCCCTCCCACAAAAGGCTGCTGGATATAAAAATATTGCAATCTCCTAAGTATTGTTTATATATGCACAAAAATACCCTACAGATAAGCATGCATATCTAAACCATGTAAACCTATTTATAACTTGACAATCAAGAGCAGTTAATAAATAAATACAAAAGACCAAAAAAAGTAAAGTGTATTACTGAGTGTTCAATACTCGTAGCTGTCTCTGAAAATTAGAAAAAGTTCCCATGCAACGGCAATGTAAAAAACATAATTTATGCTTACCTGATAAATTTATTTCTCTTGTAGTGTATCCAGTCCATGGATCATCCATTACTTGTTGGATATTCTCCTTCCCAACAGGAAGTTGCAATAGGATCACCCACAGCAGAGCTGCTATATAGCTCCTCCCCTCACTGCCATATCCAGTCATTCGACCGAAACAAGCCGAGAAAGGAGAAACCATAGGGTGCAGTGGTGACTGTAGTCTAATTAAAATTTAGACCTGCCTTAAAAGGACAGGGCGGGCCGTGGACTGGATACACTACAAGAGAAATACATTTATCAGCTAAGCATAAATTATGTTTTCTCTTGTTAAGTGTATCCAGTCCACGGATCATCCATTACTTGTGGGATACCAATACCAAAGCTAAAGTACAAGGATGATGGGAGGGACAAGGCAGGAACTTAAACAGAAGGAACCACTGCCTGTAGAACCTTTCTCCCAAAAACAGCCTCCGAAGAAGCAAAAGTATCAAATTTGTAAAATTTTGAAAAGGTATGAAGCGAAGACCAAGTCGCAGCCTTGCAAATCTGTTCAACAGAAGCCTCATTTTTAAAGGCCCAGGTGGAAGCCACAGCTCTAGTAGAATGAGCTGTAATTCTTTCAGGGGGCTGCTGTCCAGCAGTCTCATAGGCTAAACGGATTATACTCCAAAGCCAAAAAGAAAGAGAGGTTGCCGAGGCCTTTTGACCTCTCCTCTGTCCAGAGTAAACAACAAACAGGCTAGATGTTTGACGAAAATCCTTAGTAGCTTGTAAGTAAAACTTCAAGGCACGCACTACGTCTAGATTATGTAAAAGACGTTCCTTCTTCGAAGAAGGATTAGGACACAATGATGGAACAACTATCTCTTTATTGATATTCTTGTTAGAAACCACCTTGGGTTTTGTACGCAGAACTACTTTATCTGAATGAAAGATCAGATAAGGAGAATCACAATGTAAGGCAGATAACTCAGAGACTCTTTGAGCCGAGGAAATAGCCATCAGAAACAGAACTTTCCATGATAGAAGTTTGATATCAATAGAATGAAGGGGTTCAAACGGAACTCCTAGGAGAACTTTAAGAACCAAGTTTAAGCTCCATGGAGGAGCAACAGGTTTAAACACAGGCTTAATTCTAACTAAAGCCTGACAAAACGCCTGGACGTCTGGAACTTCTGCCAGACGCTTGTGTAAAAGAATAGACAGAGCTGAAATCTGTCCCTTTAAAGAACTAGCTGATAATCCTTTGTCCAAACCCTCTTGGAGGAAGGACAATATCCTAGGACAATATCCTACTCCATGAGTAATTCTTGGATTCACACCAATGAAGATATTTACGCCATATCTTGTGGTAGATTTTCCTGGTGACAGGCTTTCGTGCCTGTATTAAGGTATCAATGACTGACTCGGAGAAGCCACGCTTTGATAGGATCAAGCGTTCAATCTCCATGCAGTCAGTCTCAGAGAAATTAGATTCGGATGATTGAAAGGACCTTGTATTAGAAGGTCTTGTCTCAGAGGCAGAGTCCACGGTGGAAAGGATGACATGTCCACCAGATCTGCATACCAGGTCCTGCGTGGCCACGCAGGCGCTATCAGAATCACCGATGCTCTCTCCTGTCTGATTTTGGCAATCAGTCGAGGGAGCAGAGGAAACGGTGGAAACACATAAGCCAGGTTGAAGAACCAAGGAGCTGCTAGAGCATCTATCAGCGTCGCTTCTTTTGATTGAAGAAAGTAACTAACTATAATACACCACTCTCCTCTCCTCTTACTACCTCCATCTTTGTTGAGAGTTGCAAGAGAATGACTGGATATGGCAGTGAGGGGAGGAGCTATATAGCAGCTCTGCTGTGGGTGATCCTCTTGCAACTTCCTGTTGGGAAGGAGAATATCCCACAAGTAATGGATGATCCATGGACTGTATACACTTAACAAGAGAAACATATAAACCAATATAGAAGTTGCACAAATACACTGTGATGTGTTTCGAATAATAATAGTATCGGACTGCACCAGATCTGTTGTTCACATGCTCAGGGGTAATTATATGTGTGCAACTGAACTTCAGGACCCATACGCTCCAATCACAGGGCTATATTCCCTGGCGTGTCCGTGTACAGAACCCAGTGCTAAAAGAGCTGAAAACCAGGCAGCTCTAAGACCATACAATGTACCTCCCAGCCTCAGCATAGAGAAATATCTTCAGGTGGTGTCAAGCGGTACTAACCGTGTAGGTGCTTGTGTGCAGTGTGGCCGCTCAGAGTTGAAGTGGGGTGCAAGAGGGAGAGGGAACAGAGTGAAGGCTTGCACTCACTTACCATCTCTCCCCATCCGGAACACACCACCACGATGGAGCGGAAACGCCGGCTTCTTGGTTCTTTCTTTCAGGGAAATCCCGTTGACGTGTACGTTACACATATCTTGTCTCCAAGCGTAGCCGCAACACACACACCTTTGTATGGAACCAATCCGATGGAAGGCTGGGCCGGTACTTGTTATGGACAGTCCAATAGGGAACCAACACTGCTTCAAAGGGGAACTACTGTCATCATAAACAGTCTTGAAGCATAAAAATCCAAAGGCGAAGAAGTAGATGACAAGTAGTTAGAAGATTAAAAAGTCAATACTTTATTTCAAATCCATTAAAAATATTCCAGGGAGGAACAAAAAAGGAAGAAAATGACAAAGTGCACGGGTACACAAAAACCAGTATACGCGTTTCAGCGTGAGCCGTAATCACTACTGACATACAATTTCATTCACAGGTGAATTTAAAAAGGGTATAATACAATCCCATTGGCTAAAACTAAACAATGTTCAACCAATACCCGTGCTGCAAAATATTTATTGGTAATCTCGCCTCTTGAGATTTCCAAACTCCTTGTGCTGTCAGAGATCCCCAAACAGCTCCCCAACCTGAAAGACTCGCATCTGTTAAGATCACAGTCCAGGTTGGCTGAACAAAAGAAGCCCCTTGAACCAAACAATGGTGATCTATCCACCATGTCAGAGAGTGTCGTACATTGGGATATTAATTGTGATATCTTTGTATAATCCCTGCACCATTGATTCAGCATGCAAAGCTGTAAAGGTCTAATGTGAAAACGAGCAAAGGGGATCGCGTCCGATGCTGCAGTCATGAGACCTAAAACTTCCATGCACATAGGGACTGAAGGGAATGACTGAGACTGAAGGTGCCGGCATGCTGCAAACAATTTTTAACGTCTCTTGTCTGTTAGAGACAGAGTCATGGACACTGAATCTATCTGGAAGCCTAAAAAGGTGACCCTTGTCTGAGGAATCAAGAAACTTTTTGGTAAATTGATCCTCCAACCATGTTTCCGAAGAAACAACACTAGTTGATTTGTGTGAGATTCTGCAATATGTAAAGACTGAGCTAGTACCAAGATATCGTCCAAATAAGGAAACACTGCAATACCCTGTTCTCTGATTACAGATAGTAGGGCACCCAGAATCTTTGAAAAGATCCTTGGAGCTGTTGCTAGGCCAAATGGAAGAGCAACAAATTGGTAATGCTTGTCTAGAAAAGAGAATCTCAGAAACTGATAGTGTTCTGGATGAATCGGAATATGAAGGTATGAATCCTGCAAGTCTATTGCGGACATATAATGTCTTTGCTGAACAAAAGGCGGAATAGTCCTTATAGTCACCATCTTGAAAGTTGGTACTCTTATATAACGATTCAAAATGTTCAGAACCTGAACTGGTCTGAATAAATTTTCTTTCTTTGGTACAATGAATAGGTTTGGATAAAACCCCAAACCTTGTTCCTGAGGAGAAACTGGCATGATTACCCCTGAAGACTGCAGGTCTGAAACACACTTCAGAAAAGCCTGAGCTTTTACTGGATTTACAGGGATGCGTGAGAGAAAAAATCTTCTTACAGGAGGTCTTACTTTGAATCCTATTCGATACCCTTGAGAGACAATGCTCTGAATCCAATGATTTTGGACATATTTTATCCATAAAATCCTTGAAAAACCTTAATCTGCCCCCTACCAGCTGAGCTGGAATGAGGGCCGCACCTTCATGCGGACTTAGGGGCAGACTTTGGTTTCCTAAATGGCTTGGATTTATTCCATTTTGAGGAAGGCTTCCAATTGGAAGCAGATTCCTTGGGAGGAGGATTGAGTTTTTGTTCCTTATTTTGACAAAAGTAACGAAAACGGTTAGAAGCCTTAGATTTACCCTTAGGTTTTTTATCCTGAGGCAGAAAAACTCCTTTTCCTCCAGTGATAGTTGAAATAATAGAATCCAACTGAGAACCAAATAAATTACCTTGGAAAGAAAGAGATAGTAATCTAGATTTAGATGTCATATCAGCATTCCAAGATTTAAGCCACAAAGCTCTTCTAGCTAATACAGCTAAAGACATGGATCTAACATCAATTTTGATAATATCAATAATGGCATCACAAATAAAATGATTAGCATGTTGCAGTAAGCGAGTAATGCTAGATATGTCAGGATCCAATTCTCGTTGCGCTAAATTCTCCAACCAAAAAGTTGAGGCAGCTGCAACATCAGCCAAAGAAATAGCAGGTCTGAGAAGATGACCTGAATATAAATAGGCCTTCCTTAGATAAGATTCAAGCTTCCTATCTAAAGGATCCTTAAAGGAAGTACTATCTTCCATAGGAATAGTGGTATGTTTAGCAAGAGTAAAAATAGTCTCATCAACTTTGGGGATTTTTTCCCAAAACTCTATAGATTTTGCTGGTAAAGGATACAATTTTTAAACCTTGAAGAAGGAATAAAAGAAGTACCTGGCTTATTCCATTCCCTAGAAATCATATCAGAAATAGCCTCAGGAATAGGAAAAAACCCTGGGAAACCACAGGAGGTTTAAAAACCGCATTTAAACGTTTATTAGACTGAACGTCAATAGGACTGGTTACCTCAATATCCAAAGTAATTAACACTTCTTTTAATAAAGAACGCATATACTCTATTTTAAATAAATAAGTAGATTTGTCAGTGTCAATGTCTGAGGAAGGAACTTCTGAATCAGATAGATCCTCATCAGAAGAGGATAAATTATTATGTTGCTGGTCATTTGAAATTTCATCAGCTAAATGAGAAGTTTTAAAAGACCTTTTACGTTTATTAGAAAGTGGAAATGCAGACAAAGCCTTCAGAATAGAATCAGAAACAAATTCTTTAAAATTTACAGGTATATCATGTACATTAGAAGTTGAAGGAACTGCAACTGGCAATGTACTATTACTGATGGAAACACTATCTGCATGTAAAAGTTTATCATGACAACTATTACAAATGACATATGGTGGAATAATTTCTACACTTTTACAACAAATGCACTTAGCTTTGGTAGACCCGATGTCAGGCAGTAATGTTCCAGCAGAAACTTCTGAGACAGGATCAGATTGGGACATCTTGCTCAATGTAAGAGAAAAAAAAACATATAAAGCAAAATGATCTATTTCCTTATATGACAGTTTCAGGAATGAGAAAAAATGCAAAAGCATAAGCCTCTGATAGAGAAAAAAGCAAGAGGCAAACATAAATGGGGTATTGAAATAATGAAAAAAATTTGGCGCAACACAAAAGACTGTTCCATGATGAGATTGGAAATCACTCTTGGAAGGAGAACTAGAGGCGGGAAGATGTAAGCAGGATAATAACACCAAGGAAGTGTCAGTGCATCCACTGCTTCCGCCTGAACATCCCTGGACCTGGACAGGTATCTGGGAAGTTTCTTGTTTAGATGAGAGGCCATGAGATCTATCTCTGGAAGACCCCACATCTGAACAATCTGAGAAAACACATCTGGATGGAGAGACCACTCCCCTAGATGTAAAGTCTGGCGGCTGAGATAATCCGCCTCCCAATTGTCTACACCTGGGATATGCACCGCAGAGATTAGACAGGAGCTAGATTCCACCCAAGCAAGTATCCGAGATACTTCTTTCATAGCTTGGGGACTGTGAGTTCCACCCTGATGATTGACATAAGCCACAGTTGTGATATTGTCTGTCTGAAAACAAATGAACTGTTCTCTCTTTAGCAGAGGCCAAAACTGAAGAGCCCTGAAAATTGCACAGAGTTCTAAAATATTTATTGGTAATCTCGCCTCTTGAGATTTCCAAACTCCTTGTGCTTTCAGAGATCCCCAAACAGCTCCCCAACCTGAAAGACTCGCATCTGTTAAGATCACAGTCCAGGTTGGCCGAACAAAAGAAGCCCCTTGAACCAAACGATGGTGATCTATCCACCATGTCGGAGAGTGTCGTACATTGGGATATTAATTGTGATATCTTTGTATAATCCCTGCACCATTGATTCAGCATGCAAAGCTGTAAAGGTCTCATGTGAAAACGAGCAAAGGGGATCGCGTCCGATGCTGCAGTCATGAGACCTAAAACTTCCATGCACATAGCGACTGAAGGGAATGACTGAGACTGAAGGTGCCGGCATGCTGCAAACAATTTTTAACGTCTCTTGTCTGTTAGAGACAGAGTCATGGACACTGAATCTATCTGGAAGCCTAAAAAGGTGACCCTTGTCTGAGGAATCAAGAAACTTTTTGGTAAATTGATCCTCCAACCATGTTTCCGAAGAAACAACACTAGTTGATTTGTGTGAGATTCTGCAGTATGTAAAGACTGAGCTAGTACCAAGATATCGTCCAAATAAGGAAACACCACAATACCCTGTTCTCTGATTACAGATAGTAGGGCACCCAGAACCTTTGAAAAGATCCTTGGAGCAGTTGCTAGGCCAAATGGAAGAGCAACAAATTGGTAATGCTTGTCTAGAAAAGAGAATCTCAGAAACTGATAGTGTTCTGGATGAATCGGAATATGAAGGTATGAATCCTGCAAGTCTATTGCGGACATATAATGTCTTTGCTGAACAAAAGGCAGAATAGTCCTTATAGTCACCATCTTGAAAGTTGGTACTCTTATATAACGATTCAAAATTTTCAGAACCTGAACTGGTCTGAATAAATTTTCTTTCTTTGGTACAATGAATAGGTTTGGATAAAACCCCAAACCTTGTTCCTGAGGAGGAACTGGCATGATTACCCCTGAAGACTGCAGGTCTGAAACACACTTCAGAAAAGCCTGAGCTTTTACTGGATTTACAGGGATGCGTGAGAGAAAAAATATCTTCTTACAGGAGGTCTTACTTTGAATCCTATTCGATACCCTTGAGAGACAATGCTCTGAATCCAATGATTTTGGACAGATTTTATCCATAAAATCCTTGAAAAACCTTAATCTGCCCCCTACCAGCTGAGCTGGAATGAGGGCCGCACCTTCATGTGGACTTAGGGGCAGACTTTGGTTTCCTAAATGGCTTGGATTTATTCCATTTTGAGGAAGGCTTCCAATTGGAAGCAGATTCCTTGGGAGGAGGATTGAGTTTTTGTTCCTTATTTTGACAAAAGTAACGAAAACGGTTAGAAGCCTTAGATTTACCCTTAGGTTTTTTATCCTGAGGCAGAAAAACTCCTTTTCCTCCAGTGATAGTTGAAATAATAGAATCCAACTGAGAACCAAATAAATTACCTTGGAAAGAAAGAGATAGTAATCTAGATTTAGATGTCATATCAGCATTCCAAGATTTAAGCCACAAAGCTCTTCTAGCTAATACAGCTAAAGACATGGATCTAACATCAATTTTGATAATATCAATAATGGCATCACAAATAAAATGATTAGCATGTTGCCGTAAGCGAGTAATGCTAGATATGTCAGGATCCAATTCTCGTTGCGCTAAATTCTCCAACCAAAAAGTTGAGGCAGCCGCAACATCAGCCAAAGAAATAGCAGGTCTGAGAAGATGACCTGAATATAAATAGGCCTTCCTTAGATAAGATTCAAGCTTCCTATCTAAAGGATCCTTAAAGGAAGTACTATCTTCCATAGGAATAGTGGTATGTTTAGCAAGAGTAAAAATAGTCTCATCAACTTTGGGGATTTTTTCCCAAAACTCTAGATTTTGCTGGTAAAGGATAAAAATTTTAAACCTTGAAGAAGGAATAAAAGAAGTACCTGGCTTATTCCATTCCCTAGAAATCATATCAGAAATAGCCTCAGGAATAGGAAAAACCCCTGGGAAACCACAGGAGGTTTAAAAAACGCATTTAAACGTTTATTAGACTGAACGTCAATAGGACTGTTTACCTCAATATCCAAAGTAATTAACACTTCTTATAATAAAGAACGCATATACTCTATTTTAAATAAATAAGTAGATTTGTCAGTGTCAATGTCTGAGGAAGGAACTTCTGAATCAGATAGATCCTCGTCAGAAGAGGATAAATTATTATGTTGCTGGTCATTTGAAATTTCATCAGCTAAATGAGAAGTTTTAAAAGACCTTTTACGTTTATTAGAAAGTGGAAATGCAGACAAAGCCTTCAGAATAGAATCAGAAACAAATTCTTTAAAATTTACAGGTATATCATGTACATTAGAAGTTGAAGGAACTGCAACTGGCAATGTACTATTACTGATGGAAACACTATCTGCATGTAAAAGTTTATCATGACAACTATTACAAATGACATATGGTGGAATAATTTCTACACTTTTACAACAAATGCACTTAGCTTTGGTAAACCCGATGTCAGGCAGCAATGTTCCAGCAGAAACTTCTGAGACAGGATCAGATTGGGACATCTTGCTCAATGTAAGAGAAAAAACAACATATAAAGCAAAATTATCTATTTCCTTATATGACAGTTTCAGGAATGAGAAAAAATGCAAAAGCATAAGCCTCTGATAGAGAAAAAAGCAAGAGGCAAACATAAATGGGGTATTGAAATAATGAAAAAAATTTGGCGGCAAGTATGACGCACAACGTAACGTAAACTTTTTTGGCACCAAAAATAACCGGAAATGACACACTCGCGTCACTAATGACGCCACCATGTGAAAGGTCTCGGTGTCACGTATGACGCCGGAAATGACGAAGTTGCGTCATATACGTCTTTTTCCACGCCAAAAATATTTTCGCGCCAAGAATGATGCAATAAAGTTTAGCATTTGACGCACCCGCGGGCCTAATACCCGCAATTGCAAGAAGTAGTCAATTGAAAAAAAAGACTAAACCCCAGGTAAGAAAAAAATTTCTATAAAATGTTTATATTCCCCAAATATGAAACTGACAGTCTGCAGAAGGAAATACATGGACCTGACTCATGGCAAATATAAGTACAATACATATATTTAGAACTTTACATAAATGCATAAAGTGCCAAACCATAGCTGAGGTGTCTTATGTAATAAAAAACATACTTACCAAAAGACATCCATCCACATATAGCAGATAGCCAAACCAGTACTAAAACAATTATTAGTAGAGGTAATGGTAAATTGAGAGTATATCGTCGATCTGAAAAGGGAGGTAGGAGATGAATCTCTACGACCGATAACAGAGAACCTATGAAATAGACCCCCGTTAGGGAAATCATTGTATTCAAATAAGTGATACTCCCTTCACGTCCCTCTGACATTCGCTGTACTCTGAGAGGAATCGGGCTTCAACAATGCTGAGAAGCACATATAAACATAGAAATCTTAGCACAAACTTACTTCACCACCTCCATAGGAGGCAAAGTTTGTAAAACTGAATTGTGGGTGTGGTGAGGGGTGTATTTATAGGCATTTTGAGGTTTGGGAAACTTTGCCCCTCCTGGTAGGATTGTATATCCCATATGTCACTAGCTCATGGACTCCTGCCAATTACATGAAAGAAATTCATTTTCCATTTATCATGGTGCCTACTCAGAGCGTGTAGACACCCATTAGTATCTGTGGGTTTCCTATATAAACTAGTATATACATCTATGCCTTCTTGTATTAACTCCAAATCTAGAAACGTAATTCTGTTTTTATCAGAGTCCATGGTGAACTTTAAATTCATAGTGTTCCTATTAACATACTCCACAAAATTATTTAGTTCTTCCATGGTCCCTTTCCACACCATCAGTATGTCATCTATATAACGATGCCATCTGATGATATGATTCATATATGGATTGTCACTGCTATAAATAAACAGGTCCTCCCACCACCCCATGTAGAGGTTCGCAAAATTGGGGGCAAATTTTGTCCCCATTGCGGTTCCCCTTATTTGGAGGAAGTATCTGTTCTCAAACATAAAGTAGTTTCTAGTTAAAATAAATCTATCACTAGTTCCACAAAGGCTATTTGGGTAGCATTCATATATCCACTTTTCTATGAAAAATATTTAACTGCAGTGATGCCTAAGGAGTGTGGGATGGATGTGTATAATGAACATACATCCATGGTGACCCATAGATAACTATCCTCCCACTCCATTCCTTTTGTTAGGTCCAACAAGTGGGGAGTATCCCTCACATAGGATCTTAGACATGGCACCATAGGTTTCAGCATAAGATCTATATATTCTTACAACTTAGTGGTTAAACCCCCTATCCCGACACAATGGGCCTACCAGGGGAATCAGATAACCCCTTATGAATTTTGGGTAGGTGGTAAAAAATCGGGAGTACAGGGTTCTCTACCATTAAGTAATCAAATTCTGTTTTGGTTAATACTGCATTTTCTTTTCCTTCCCCAATAAGGCATTCATATTCATTCAAGAACTCTTTAGTTGGATTCCGTCCTAAAATACAGTAGGTCTCTTTGTCTGAAAGCAATCAATGTGCTTCCTTAATATATTCCTGTCTGCCCTGTATCACAATGCCACCTCCTTTGTCGGCACTGCGAATGGTGATGATTTTATCTTCACTGAGATTTTCTAGAGCTGCCTGTTCGGCTTTGGATAAATTCCCAATCCTATTCGTTCTATGGCTATCCTTTGTACATACTTCTCTAATTTCTTTCTCTAAAAGGGACTCAAAAACGGGTATAAAATTGCCCTTAGACTGTGTTGGATAAAATATAGACCTCTTTTTGAGTGTGTTATGATTTATAGGTATGGATTTTGCCTCCCCCTCCAATTCCCCCTGGTTCTTATTCTTATAATTATTCTTATTGTTACTATTGTTTCTTCTCTGTTGTTTAGGTTGTCCATTTATATAGGTCATCTATTATCAGGTCCTGTCCCTACTATTTCACTCCCCTCTAATACCTGTTTTGTTGTCTATCTCCTCAGGTGTTCATGTGACAAGATCTATGTAGGACTTACTAAACGCCCGGTAAAGACCAGGTTTGGTAAGCACCTGAGGAATATAGAGAATGGGCTACATAGCCATGGAGTTTCAGCCCATTTTCTCGAATGCCATAATAAGGATAGTACAGGGTTAACTGTTATTGCCATAGAGAATGTTAAGACCACAGTAAGAGGGGGGGATAGATTGTTGTTACTTAGGAAGCGAGAGACGTACACATGTGTGTGTACACATACAATACATCACTGGACATTGTAATTATAGGGACTCTTAAACAGTACTCTTTTAAGTGAAAAGGCTGTTTTTTAAGCTGTAGCAGTGCTGTATGTATGTATGTATTTATTTATTAACTGCTCTTGATTGTCGAGTTATAAATAGGTTTACATGGTTTAGCTATGCATGTTTATTTGTAGGGTATTTTTGTGCATATATAAACAATACTTAGGAGATTGCAATAGTTTTATATCCAGCAGCCTTTTGTGGGAGGGATTACACTCGTTACTGGTCCTGAGTATGTGGGCGTTTCTGAAGCACCCTGTCCATAAAAGTCTGCTGGTGGAGAGGATGGGCATCGCCTCTGATGAAGCTGGGAGGAGCCCAGTGGAACGTGTAAGGCCACGCCCATTTTACATAACAGAGGAAGTAGGTGAACTGTGTGGAGCGGTGGATGCATAGCCGGCTTATTATATATTTGTTTGCACTACCGCTACCTCATTTGACACCTCCTCCTTAGCTTGAGAAGCTTGTTTTTATTGATACATATTGGGTACTAAAAGAAGGAAGAAAAAGAGACTTTGTTTTCAGCAGCATAGGATACTTTTGGGAACTGTTATCACGCTGTGGATCCCTGTATTATGCTGTTACATACCTCATATGTTTGAGGGTACTTCTTGTAAGTGCACATCTTTCTACCTGTTTTAATAAAGTGAAAATAATTTTTTATTCTGCACTTAGATCGCTCTGTGTCCCTCCTCTTTTGCGCTCCACTGTTTCTGTATCTGCAGATTCATTGTTTCCTATTGCCTGATTCACGGAGATCACACCAGTGTTTGAGAAGGAGCTGCATGGTGGACATAGAAGATCGTGGATACCATATACAAGGACAGAATAAGTATTTGTTCCATATATAAACTGTCTACAAGACCTTTTTGGAATAGACTCCCTATCATTTTATTAGTAGTTAATTTTATTATCTTCTGTGTTTTTTTTACATGCAAGGTGTCCATCAGATTGCACTATTTATTGTTTTAAACTGTTGGTATCGAATATGTTATTGTTATAATTATCATATATGTCACGTTTGATGTGGTGCTGCCTTGATATTGCGTATTAGAGCATACAATTTAAAACAACTTTCTAATTTACTTTTGCTTCATTCCCTTGATATCCTTTGCTGAAGGAGCAGCAACGCACCACTGAGAGCTAGATTAACACATCTAGTCAGCCAATCACAAGAGACAAATGTGTGCAGGCATCAATCAGCAGCTAGCTCCCACGAGTGTATGATATGTACATATTCTACCAAGAGAACAAAGTACATTTGAAAATGAAAGTTAATTTAAAAGTGTCTTAAAATGACAAGCTCTGTCTATATCATGCAAATTTAGCTTTGACTTTCCATTCCCTGGAATCAAAAGAAAAAACCTGAGAGCTAATGGGTTTAATATTAAAAACACCTCATGCTTTTATGTAAAAAAATCCCACACTCCCTAGGAAGCCAAACATCTGCAACTCATATAGATGGTTTAGGCAATTTACAGTATTTTGAAACTAGGTTACAAATTTTGCTTTTGGCCTCTATAAGGAGCGTGGAAAGAATCAAAATGTTTACACTAAAGCACTGGTTTTCAAACATCTCCTCAGGCCTCCCCAACAGGCCAGGTTTTCAGGGTTACCTTGGACGAGAGCAGGTAAAATAACCATGGTTACTAATCAGCTGATTATTTCACCTGAGTTTTAGTTCAGATATCCCCAAAATGTGACCTGTTAGCCAAGCCTGAGGACAGGTCTGAAAACCAGTGCACTAAAGCAAGAGCATTTAATGTCTAACATATTTTATTGTCCAGTCCCTTCATTGCAAATTTACATGGACATTCTTATGTCCGTATCTTTTGAGTACAGGTTTCATAGATTAAACAGTGTGATCATTTTTAACCTTTTATTGAAGCAGGAAATAATGACTTTTTAACATGTAAGCTGAGATGGTATGAAATGTGACACACACAAATGTTGTAATGCAACATAAAAATAGATTCTTAAAGGGATAGGAAAGTCAGTATTAAACTTGCATGATTCAGATAGAGCATGTAATTTTAAGACACTTTTACATTCACTTACGTTTTTAAATGTGCTTTGTTCTCTTGGTATCCCTTGTTGAAAAAGAATATACACATATTACACTAGTGGGAGCTAGCTGCTGATTGGTGCCTGCACACATTTTTCTCTTGTGATTGGCTAACTAGATGTGTTCAGCTAGCTGCCAGTAGTGCATTGCTGTTCCTTCATCAAAGGATAAAAAGACAATTAATCAATTTGATAATTGGAAAGTTGTTTAAAATGGTATGTTCTATCCAAATCATTACAAAGATGTGGGGTTTTCTGTCCCTTTAAAAACATAGTTTTTGATGGTGGATATTAACCAAAAGGCCCATCAGTTCTGCCAAATAATCAGTGCAAAACCATTTGTTATTTTAATGACCACCTGAGATTTTAGCACTACTCTCATATGTGTTATTCAAGAAAAATACAAAACCAAACTTAACTTGTAGTAATTTCCTTGTGCACATAACTGCACTGCTAAAAGCTATTCTGCCATATAGTAGGAATTGTGACAAATAAACTTTATTAAACCAAAGCTAGAGAGAAAGAGCACAAAATACCTATTGTGAATAAAACACAAGGTCTGAATAGTCATGAATATTGTGCCTCTGTCCTTTAATAACTTATGAGGAATGTGTAAGTATCAAAGTATTAACCTCTTAAGGACATATAACGGGATTTTTCCGTCATAAAACAATTGAGCAAACTGAAAGCTGTGTCCTTAAAGGGTTAACTGAATGAAAATATGGTTTGTACTGGGACTGTTGATAAACCAGTTATAAAGTAAACAAACCTGAATACTGATCACTCATTTCAATGTCATCTGTTCTTTACTTGGCTATAGCCTATACCTCATGTCTGATCGCATACACTCACTAAACAAGAGGCACTTTATGTTCTGATACTTCCTATTTATAATCTAATTCAAACTTAAAGGGACATGAAACCCAATTTTTTTCTTTCATGATTTAGAAAGAGCATGTCATTTTAAACAACTTTCTAATTTACTTCTATTATCTAATTTGCTTCATTCTCTTGATATCACTTGCTGAAAAGCATATCTAGATATGCTCAGTAGCTTCTGATTGGTTGCTGCACATAGAGGCCTTGTGTGATTGGCTCACACATGTGCATTGCTATTTCTTGAACAAAGGATAGCTAAAGAATTGAGCAAATTAGATAATAGAAGTAAATTGGAAAGTTGTTTAAAATTACATGCCCTATCTGAATCATGAAAGTTTAATTTTGACTAGACTGTCCCTTTAAACATTGTTTACAGTAACATGAAAATCATTTAATCTTTTTCTTTGTTGTATCTTCAAGAGAGTGTAATGTTTTCTTTTTTTAATTGTATTTTATTCCAGTGTTAAATAAACCTAATTTTAGTTTTTAGCTTGTGCTTACTTGTCCCTGTTAACCAATATTTCTGTGGGTCAGGTCTCTTTCAGTCTGCTAGCATACAAACTGCAGACTGAAAGAGACCTGACCCACAGAAATATTGGTTAACAAACATACATTTCCTGTTCACTCCATTAAAAATTTGAACAATTTTTACATTCATGCAAAACATTGAGCTAACCAAATTTCCTGCAGATATATTACTGTTTTTTATTTACTGTCTGATAATGAAGATTTCTTTGTTCTGTCCCGTGTTAAAAGGTATAGAAAAGTCAAAATTAAACTTGCATGATTCAGATAGAGCATGCAATTTTAAGACACTTTTAAATGCACTTATATTTTTAATTGTTCTTTGTTCTCTTGGTATCCCTTGCTAAAAGAGAATACACACATATTCTACACTATTGGGATCCAGTGACGTGCGGTGAGGTCAGAGGTTGGTGAGGCAATGGATATGATACACCCGATAAGCACATATATGATCCCAATAGAGGTAGCTTAAATGTATGATTAAATTAGCAGGTTGCACAATGATTATTATCATTCTTTACAACACACGAGAGAGTGAGGGGGAAAAAGAGAGGGAGAGGGGAGAGAGAGAGGGAGGGAGAGAGGGGAAGGGTAGAGAGACAGAGAGAGGGAGGGGTGTGAATATAAGGAGAGAGGGAGGGGGAGAGAAAGTGGGGGAGAAGGAGGGAGAGAGGGAGGGAGGAGAGGGAGGGAGTGAGAGGGATGGAGGGGAAGAGACAGGGAGAGTGGAGGGGGAGAGAGGGTGGGGGAGAGAAGAAGGGAGGTGGAGAGAGAGAGTGGTGGGGGGAGAGAGAGAAGGGGCGAGACAGAGAGGAGGGAGAGAGGGAGGGGGAGAAAGGGGAGAGAAGAGGAAGGGGGAGAGAAAGAGAGGGGGGGAGGGGTGGGAAGGAGGGAGAGATGGAGAAGGAGGGGAGAAGAGAGAGAGAGGGGGAGGGGTGGGAAGGAGGGAGAGAGGGAGGGAGGAGAGGGAGGGAGTGAGTGAGTGAGAGGGATGGAGGGGAAGAGACAGGGAGAGTGGAGGGGGAGAGAGGGTGGGGGAGAGAAGAAGGGAGGTGGAGAGAGAGAGTGGTGGGGGGAGAGAGAGAAGGGGCGAGACAGAGAGGAGGGAGAGAGGGAGGGGGAGAAAGGGGAGAGAAGAGGAAGGGGGAGAGAAAGAGAGGGGGAGGGGTAGGAAGGAGGGAGAGATGGAGAAGGAGGGGAGAAGAGAGAGAGAGGGGGAGGGGTGGGAAGGAGGGAGAGATGGAGAGGGAGGGGAGAGAGAGATGGGGAAGGGAGGGAGGAAGAGAGGGAGGGGTGGAGGGGAAGATAGAGGGGGAGATAGAGAAAGAGAGGGGAGAGAGAGAAGGGGCGAGAGAGAGAGAGAGAGAGAGAGAGAGAGAGAGAGAGAGAGAGGGAGGGAGGGAGGGGGTGAGATAGAGGGAGAGAGGAGGGAGAGAGGGGGGAGGGGGAGAAAGGGGAGACAAGAGGAAGGGGGAAAGAAGGAGAGGGAGGGGGAGAGAAAGAGAGGGAGGGAGGGATGGGAAGGAGGGAGAGATGGAGAGGGAGGGGAGAGAGAGAGAGATGGGGAAGGGAGGGAGGGGGTGGAGGGGAAGATAGAAGGGGAGAGAGAAAGAGAGCACAAATCTGCACAAAGATGTGCAAGGCAGCTGTTACCCAGCAGGGCCACCCTTAGAATTTGTGGGGCCCTGGGCAAAACAAACTTGCAGGGCTCCCAGCCCAGACCCTTTTTTCCCCACCCCTGTATCTCCTGCCCACTGTATGGACCACCCCAGTCCCAACCCAAAGTCATATATACACACATACATATCTCACATGCTCCCTTTTACACACACACACAGACTGTCACTCCCTTTTACACACAGACACACACACTCACTCTCAGCCTTTTATACAATTTCAGACACACACAAACTCTCTCACTCTCGCTTCTTTTTATACACAGACTCTCTCACTCTTACTCCCTATTACACACACAATCTCACTCTCTTTTACACACACTCAGACACAGACTATCTCACTCTATTTACACACAAACACACACACAGACGCTCTCTCTCACTCCTTTTTACACACTCTCAGACACACACGCTCTCTTAATATCACTCCCTTTTACACACAGACTCTCAGACATACATAGACTCTCACTCCCTTTTACACACACACAATTTCAGACATAAACTCTCTCATTCTCTTTTGCACACAGAGACTCTCACGCAGACTTAATTTCACTCCCATTTACACACACACTCTCAGACTCACACAAACTCTCTTAATCTCACTCGCTTTTACACACACACACGCAGACACACACAGACTCTCTCACTCTGACACACAGTTTATTTAACAGTACCATAACTATTAAAGAGCTACAATACATGTATCTGGGTTTAGTTAACCCCCCTTCCCATTTACAATAGAAAATCTGTTAAAAAGTGACATCAGCATACCTATTTCTTTATTGCATTTACTGCCTCCTATTACTGCATGTCACTGGATCTAGCTGCTGATTGGTGCTGCACACATTTGTCTCTTGTGATTGGCTAACTAGATGTGTTCACCAGTAGTGCAATGCTGTTCCTTCAGCAAAGGATAACAAGAGAATGAAGCAAATTTGATAATAGAAGTAAATTGGAAAGTTGTTTGAAATTGTATGTTCTATCTGAATCATGAAAATGTTGAGGTTTCCTGTTCCTTTAATAAAACTGCAGTTTAACACTGGGCCTATGCACCATTATGTACAATACCATTGCAGTTGCCTTACTTATCATCACATTGGCACAGGCTGATGGTGTGCCAGCGGAAGTTTCTGTAGCCATAGCTGGAAGTAAACGGGTGGATGACGTGAGCGCAGTGATCATGCTCCCTGCAGCAAGCGTCAGTCTCTTTATGCTCACCTGTAGGGACAAAGTGAGATGTTAGTAATATGAATGTCTGTAACTAAAGAATGAGAAATAAGGGACAGTCTACTTGAAAATTGTTATTGTTTAAAAAGTTAGATAATCCCTTTATTACCCATTCCTCAGTTTTGCACAATCAACACGGTTATATTAATATACTTTTTACCTCTGTGATTACCTTGTATTTAAACCTCTGCAGACTGCCTCTTACCTCAGTACTTGCATACTCAGTACTACCTGCATGTTAGCCAATCAGTGCTGACTTGTAAGTAACTCCACAGGAGTGAGCACTATGCTATCTATATGGCACACATGAACTATCAGTGTCTAACTGTCAAAAACTGTCAAAATGCACTGAGAAAACAGGCGGTTCAACGACTTAGAAATCAGTTTATGAGCTTACCTAGGTTTAGCTTTCAACAAAGAATAACAAGAGAACAAAGCAAATTTCATTATAAAAGTAAATTGGAAAGTTGTTTAAAATTGCATGTCCTATCAGGATCATGAAAGTTTTATTTTGACTATACTGTCCCTTTAAATGCACATATGCATAGTGTTCTATCTATTGTATTATTCCAGTGAGAAAATACAAAAATTCAGGGGTTTTTTTTAATGTGGCTTTTGGAGTTCAAAGGCTATAAAATGACATTCTAGTTTAACATAAAATGTACTGTTGTCATGTCACACATGTCATACTTGATTGGCTTACTAGATGTTTCCTTCTATGAAACCACAATGCATTGAACCTTGGTGCATGACTTTATGTGTTTCACTCATTTTCCGGAATAAACAAAAATGAAAAAGGATTTAGTTTAATAATAGAATGATCTTACAAATGATCTTACAAAGTATAAAATAAATAAATAAATAAAAATTTACACTTTTTTTTATCTAAATTTGTAGAGACATTAAAGTCAAAACTAAACTTTCATAATTCAGACAGAAATTGTAATTTAAAAAAATAACTTTCCAATTTACTTATTTTATTTAATTTACCTCTTTAGCATGGTATTTTTATTGAAATATAGCTCCTTTCCATGAGAGCATACTGAGTTAGGCTTAAAAGCGTGCATGTGTTTTGATCACTGTGGGGTCGATCACAATCCTTTAGAAAATGCATCAAATGATTTTCAACTGAAAAATACCATTAAAGTCAATTGTCTAGATTATAAGTGTTGGGGTATGGCTATTAATGCTGAAAAATTGGCCATTACGCTGGAATGGCCAGTAACGCATATTAGCTATAGTCGCGGCGGTATAGCTATAACGCAAGTATTTTAGCCTGTAATGCAACGTTCATTCCGTAATCAAAAAAATGACGTTTTAGTGCGGGATTCTCATTGCGCCTGTATTACAGGTTGTGCGGCTAAAATACTTGCGTTACAGCCTATACCGACACAATCCATACCCCCATCTGAGTTCAGTAGTTATGAGTTTTGTTAAACATTTTTGTTACACAAAATCCATAACTAAAATGTTACAAAGTACACTAACACCCAAAAACTACCTATTAACCCCTAAACCACCACCCTCCCGCATCGCAAACACTATATTAATTGTATTAACCCCTAATCTGCGACCCACCCACATTGCAACTATTAAATAAACCTATTAACCGCTAATCCACCGCCCCGACATTGCTGACACTAAATAAATCTATTAATCCCTAATCCACCGCCCCCAACATCGCTGACACTAAATAAACATATTGACCCCTAATTCACAACCCCCGACATCACCGACACTAAATAAACCTATTAACCCCTAATTCGCCATCCCCGACATCTAAATAAACCTATTAACCCCTAAACCGCCGCCCCCCCCACATCGCCAACACTATAATAAAGTATTAACCCCTAAACCTTCTACCCCCCACATCGTAAATACTAAACTAAACCTATTAACCCATAAACCACCGCCCCCCCCCACATCGCAAAACACTAAGTTTAAACTATAAATTAACCTAACTATTCTGATAAAATAAAATAAACTACCAATTAAAAAATCTAAATTACAAATTTAAAAAAACCTAACACTACGAAAAAATTGAAAAACTCTAAGATTACAAAAAATAATAAACTAATTTATCAAAAAATAAAAACAATTACACCTAATCTAATAGCCCTATAAAAATAACACTGAAGTTGAATGCAAGGTACCCATTTCAAAATGTTGTATCTTGCATTCCTATTGGCTGATTTGATTCTTCAAATTCAAATCAGCCAATAGGATGAGAGCTTCTGAAATCCTATTGGCTGTTCAAAACAGCCAATAAGATGAGAGCTACTGAATTCCTATTGGCTGATTTGAACAGCCAATAGGACTTCAGAAGCTCTCATCCTATTTAGATTAGGTGTAATTATTTTTATCATCTATACTATAATTGCGTTTGTAATGTTTAGACTAGGGGTTTATGTTAGGGTGTTAGGTTTAAACGTAATTTTCTTTTCCCCATAGACTTCAATGGGGTTGCGATACGGCAATCTCCATTCTGCGATCACAGGTGAGTTTTTTTTTCTAACACTCTCTCCCCATTGATGTCTGTGGGGAAAGCGTGCACAAGCACGTAAATTCAGCCCTTGGCTTTTTGTGCAGTATGGAGCTTAACGCACCATAACGCACAGCAGAAGGAGGTTTTACTATTATGAGAAAATATACTGGATAATCACCTAACTACAAAGTGCTTATAGCAGTGTACAATAACAATGACAAAGGTATGGGGTGACAGATAATCATGTATACAGGGATAAAGATAATACCTGGATACAGACAAATGAGATGTACTCTCACAAAAAGGTGCCCCTCCGGGGGCAAAGTGAACAAAAAATGAAAAAATAAAAATATAAATATACGTATAAAAAACTTGAATTGTTAAAGGGATAAGATCGATGAGCCTAAGTGTGTTCTGCCTGTGAAGAATAAAATAAAAACATGCAAAAAACAGCTACATGAAGTGAGTCTAATTGAAAACTGACTCACCAGGGTAGAATACAAGCCTCCTTATGTGCAATCTACACATTTCAGCCCATAAAAGGGCCTTTCTCAAGACACTGTTACAGTGTAAGCAATAAATGTGAAGTGTTCTGAAGGTAGGACAGCTGTGACTTGGCATATGGCTGGAGAATACAGTCCAGCCATTCTGCCAGTTGCTCAAATAATGACCTGTGGCTTGACGTTGACTACAGTTATTTGACTTGCACTTGTCACTACTTGGATCTGAACTTTGTTACTGACCCTTTGTTTGTTCTGACATCTTTTGAGTCCCTCATCACTTCATGGACATTCTCTTATTTGATTGTTTTCTTTGCTTTTTGAGAGACACAAGCAGACATTATTCCGAGACCTAGGTCGGTTCTTCTCTATCCTACCACAGCCTTTGGGTTATATCCTTTCTTCATTCAAATATTTATTAACTTAAATGATGCAGTTGATGATAATATAGATTTCTACAGTGTTTAGTGTTGTTTCCTCTTCTGCCTTCCTCTAGTCTGTGTCTACCTCTTTGTGTCCTCTCTGAGTCTCCTAGTTATCACTCTTCTACAGCAGCACCAGGTATTTTCTATGTTACAAGAGTTTTTAGCTGGATTTAGCTAAACACATTGCACATTAGAGGGTCAATTATAAGCTGACAAATCTTACATGACTAAGAGCTGCATAAAAACTTATGGGTGGGAGGACAGTGGATACTGACAGTGGATACTGAGGTGTTTATTTGTACCTTTGAGTGGTTAATGCCATATTTTGAATCTGCATGTATATATATATATATTGGATTCATTATCAGGTTGGATGGTTCATTTGTTATAAAAATCCTGGTGAGATCAATATCTGGTGAAGGGAGGGACTTAATATCTCCAGACTTGTAGCTATTCATAATAAAGGAACTCTCAGACAAGTACAGTTTACAAATAAAAAAGATTGGAGTGGAGTTTTAAGGCTAATTTTATTAGATTACGGGATATACATAATTATAACTGAAAATCCTAGCGGAACAGTCACACTAGGTTTTTAAAGACAGAGAAGTGATGGGGACCTGTGGGCAGACTCACATCAGGAGGGTTGGACTCGAGATGTACCATGGATGGGACCAGGGCAGGCACAGTGGGGAGGGGGTGGACCCAGTGCAGTCTCTAGACAGTGGAACACATGCCCTGATGGAGGAAGCTGCAGGAGGGACAGATCACACTATGGAAAAGTAAAATCCTACTATACAGTAAAATACAAATCTCTGCCTGTGATCATCTGGCACATCAATCTGCAACAAGTTTACATTTGTCATATCAACCTAATGCTGTTCTGTCACTTTAAAAGCACCAAACTGTTAATGAATATTTAAAGAGACATAATAGTAAGAATTAAACCGTGCATGAATATTAAGCATTTTGCAATATACTTGTATCAGCAAAAAAGGTTCATAAAAAAGTTATCACTGATTCAGGGGCTCAGGTAAATACACTGCCTGCGCCCAGGAGACACTGAGACTAGGTTTTGTATGATACCAATTCTGGTACATGCACTGTTGGCTCTCTGCACAGGAGCAGTGACTCAGTACAGCTGCTTTGGGCACGTGCAACATGTGACAGAAACAGCTTTTTGCTAAAAGAAATACATTCTAAAAATGCTCTTTGTTAAAAAATAAAATGCACTCATGTACATTTCAGTTTTGAGTATCATGTACTATAAAAAATTACTTCTATATAGAACTTCTATATTTCTAAAATCAGATCATCTGGAGATATAAAATAGAGCACAGTGAATCAACATTCTCTTTTCAATAACTGATTACACTTTTTACATTTAAAAAAAATACTAATACTAATATTGATCCTCTTGGTTTATCTAATTGTCATTATTTGTATGGTGTTACTTCCTGTGCTGTCATGTATAGCAGTAGCCATATGACTAATGCGCGCCCATGCTAATATCTTCATCAGGTAGGTGTCTGAGGCCAAATTGTGGTGTCTCAATTCTGACATTGGAGATGTTAAATTTATTTTATATGCACTTCACTTTCAATATAGATAAAATCTTCAAAAATATTTAGCATGCATATTGCTTCAATACATTGGAGTTTATAATGAATCTTATTTAAAGGGACAGTGAAGTCAAAATTAAACTTTCATGATTCAGATAGAGCATGCAATTTTAAACAACTTTCCAATTAACTTCTGTTATCAAATTTGCTTAGCACTCTTGGTATCTTTTATTGAAGAATAAAACTAGGTAGGCTCAATAGAGCTCATGAGTGTGCACTTCTGGAACTCTATGGCAGCAGTGTTTTGCAACATTATTTCTAGCTTTGTTATACAATGGTGCAAAACACTGCTGATATAGAGTACTAAATACACGTGCACACTCCTGAGCTCTGAGCCTACCTAGTTTTACTCTTCAATAAAAGATACCAAGGGAAATAAACAAATTTAATAAAAGAAGTAAATTGGAAAGTTGTTTAAAATTGCACACTATCCGAATCACAAAAGTTTAATTTTGACGTTACTGTCTCTTTAATTTTAAACGTCTTAAAAATAAAAAAAAAAGTTTATTCATTTGGAAATTTACTGACAAGTTTCTGGCTGCTCTGGAGATTTTTCTCTAGTAATGACTGAACATTAGTTTCATTTTCCACAGCAGAACCATTTGAATACTGACACTCATTCACAAAACAGATGCATTGTGTGAAGAATAAAAAATAATACAAAATCTAGCAACAACTAATAAAATACAGAATAAAAATATATTAAATGAAATCTATCATCAACCAGCGATGTTACACAAATCACATCCCAGTCCTCAGTTATTATCACATCTAATTAGTGTTATGCATCAGTTCCAACATTCACCAATCTAGTTTCCTCCTAGCTGCCAGTTAGTAAATATGAAAATACAGCAAGTGCTGCCAGCTGCTGTGCATACAACGATCACACTGGATAAAACTTGCTCAAGCAATAAAGTCAACACTTGTTATCTGTAATATCTGTATGAGTTAGCGTTTTATATGAACGGGGTTAACATAGTGCATACCCAGATCAGTGTAGGCATCAGCGCTGTTCCCTGCCCCACACCACAGGGTCCCAGGGTAAGTAAAACCTCTCTTGGCTCTGTGGTGCTGATAGGTGTCTGTGTTATCCATTGAATAAGCCTGCACCCCTACTGAAGCTGAACGCTGGAAGATCTCACACCTCATCCTGGCTTCAGCAAAACCTTCATAGCTCATGTCTCCTCCAACGTTCTGCTTATCACTCTTGCACTGTTGCAGAAAATAACTAATTGCTATGTTATCCCCATCCACAGTGCAGGACACCAACTGCCTCCTTTCATCCCATGTAGCGGTTACTAACTCCATGCCATCTGTCACCTGATGCACTGTGTACTGGTGCTGGGAGGAGATCAGGGCACAGTGCTCATCGCCCAAGCTTCCTTCCTTACCGAGAACCCCCATCACCCCGCACATAACGCTAATAAGAAGTAAGCTTGGGATGACCCACATGCCTCCGGCTAGTTCAGCACCACAGCCAGAAGACAGCACCCAGCTCTACAGCTCAGTGCATTTATAAGGGGCCAAGGTGGTCTGATAGTGACACAGACATAAATGCCACTTGAGAGGAGGGACCTTATGTTAAAGGCACGAAGATATAGTCTCTCTCACAAGCCTACAAGGCAACATAATAGTGTTACCATTACCTCTGCTTCAATAGTGACTGTTCCTCCCTCTCATTCACCCCCTCCTTCCACAAGGTCCTGTGAAAGGGATCAAGTTATCACAGACACCAGAGACTGGGCGATGTTTTAGTCTATTCATACTATGAATTAAAGTGTAAAACTGTATTTCTGGGATAGACTGGTGTATATCATACTGAATCGGATTCAGTAGCATAAGAACTAGAGGATTTTGTCTCTTTTAATGCATAATTAGTTTGCTTATACCTAATGGTATCAGGGAGATATATTTTTGAGAAGGTGATGGAGAAATATGGGGATCAGTCTGTAGGGAATTATGGCTAATAATTACACAAGGAATATACTATAAAATATAGAGTTTATGTTCAGAAATATAAAACACTCTCTATGCTTTTGATGGACATATTTTTTCATCATAAATTCTAGTAGTGCTAAGCCTCTCAAGTTTAACCCCTGGTATCCGGCAAGGGTTGAAACAATTTGGATTGGTAAAATTTGTAAAATGTAGATTATATATACATTTAGGTCACTTAGACAAATCAAACATATGTTTTGCTATTCTGGTTATATTTATCAAGATCTGTCTATTACAAAAAATGATATATTATTAAAACTTGATTTTAATTCAGCAGAGTCACAGATACGTGCATGTTTTCTGCTGTTCAAGCTCACTTTTAATAGTATTACTTGAATGATATTGAACTGTAATAGGTCATTTCTGTTTGTCTTTTGCTCAGTCAGCCAACCAGTAGTGAAATCACTGGCCTCACAAACATCCTTTTTATACATGGAAAGGGTAAACACACAACCATGGAACAGATTATATATGGGTTAATGCCTAACCCAGGAGTAGCTTCTTTTGTCACACTTGTGTCATAGGCCTGCAGCTACCATGTTGCCATTGTGCTTTAACTTTAAGAATAAACAGGGCTGGTCCTTACCTATTGTCTCTGCTTGTAGTTCCAGCTTGATGACTACCTGTTTATTTGTCTGACTTCCTGAGCTCTCGGCTGTTTACCAGGTGCTTATGTGCTTGTCTACCTGTGTATGCCCTGTACTGTCTAGGATTACTCTGTCTATTTATTGTTGAACACTAAGTTTGAATGAAATACACTTAAATTTAAAAAAAAAAAAAACAATATCATAAATTATAATCAATCATCAGACTAGTTAGTGAGACACATACACATCCCCATTACATTTATGTACTTCTCCAATTATCAGCTCTCAAAAATGCAAAATTAGAAGGTTATCACATTAAGCAGGTGCAATAAGTGGCTAATCACTGTCAGTTTACTGTCCTCACAACAGTATCCCTATGACATGCCTAAAGGAGAACGTTAAGTGTAGAAATATATATGATGGGATTCAGGAACTATCTATTCTGATGCATCAGCTCATAAAATAATTGCTAATTTCAAAGTAAAACCCATATTAAACACATTGTTGGCAAGTAAACAATCAAATATATTAACAAAATAAAGAAACCTTCAGTAACCATAGAAATATATTAAAGGGACACAACACAATTTTTTTTCTTTCATGATTCATATAGAGCATGACATTTTAATCAACTTTCTAATTTACTCCTATTATCAATTTTTCTTCGGTCTCTTGCTATCTTTATTTTAAAAGGAGGAATGTAAATCTTAGCAGCCAGCCCATTTTAAGTTCAGCACCATGGATAGTGCTTGCTTATTGGAGGCTTAGATTTACCCACCAATAAGCAAGCAAAACCCAGGTTCTTAACCAAAAAGGGTCCGGCTCCTATGCATCACATTCCTGCTTTTAAAATAAAGATAGCAAGAGAACGAAGAAAAATTGTTAATAGCAGTAAATTAGAAAGTTGCTTAAAATTGTATGCTCTATCTGAATCATGAAAGAAAATTTGGGTTTAGTGTCCCTTTATTATATATGTTTGGCAAAGGGATGGGATAGCACGGGTAAAGGCTATTTCTAATGCAGGAGGAAAAAAACAATATATATAAAAATGTATATGAATGCACAACAAGCTCCAACATATAAGTAATCAGGAAAAATCAAAAAGTATCAATAGATAAGTTCATATATGTACATATCAAAAATGGGTTATCACAAATGTATGTCAAATCTGGATGCTGGAGTGTGATTCCCAGAAGTTTAAGTTGCAGGGTGTATCTCTGTAATTGCAAATAGTAGTTCCAATGGATGTGATTTATACTTACAGGAGATTACCTCAATTGATATGAGGTAAGTGTAGAGCAATCCTGGAGAGCCTTAGTGTGTCATATAAGATATCCGCCGCTGGATCAAATGCTGTGAAATGCCTTCTGTGCTTCCTGGAGTGTAGTAACAGCACTAGAAACTTTCGGTCATCTTCCCATCAAGTCATTAATCTTCATTAATTAATTAATCATTAATTCTGATATAGAAATGAGCTATTTTTGCATTGTGACTCAATACAAAGTTAACATCCTCATTTTGACCACTTATATGATTGATTTACTAACTTACTCATGTAGGTAGAAACACTGCACAATGCTGTATAATTTAGATTATTTTGTTGCTTCTTCAGGAGTTTAGTGGAGTCTCCTGTGTTTCCTGGGCACTGGATCCAAGTGAGTGCTGTGTGTTTATGTGGGGATCGCTGAGGCTGCAACACCAGCTCAGTGCGAGCAGTCAGTGAGTGGACCTGCATACAGGGGCAGCAGCTTGAAAATCGGAGCGCTTACCGTGGCTTATTGGTGGCTAAATGACAGCCACCAATTAGCAAGCACTATCTATGGTGCTGAACCGAATAAGCTTTAAATTCCTGCATCTTAAATAAAGATAGCAAAAGAATGAAGAAAAAATGATAATAGGAGTAAATTAGAAAGTTGCCTAAAATTGCACGGTCTGTCTGAATCATGATAGACAAAAAATTGGGTTTAGTATCCCTTTAAATTTGGGGGCCTCACAATGGCCTTCGTCCTGAGACCCAGTGAAGTCTAGTTACACCCCTAAGCTGACCCAGACCTCCATGCTCATTTCTTTACATACTGAGGTAAGTTAGTCAGTCGTATTGACTCATATGCATCCAAATTGATTAGCAAATTCTCACACTCAGGATTAGGTATAGATAAGACACCAAATAGTTGCCAATAAAATTAGGCTTTATTTAGTGCTCAATAAAATACAGTCAAGACAAACAGAAGGTCAAACGTGCTTCATATGCTCCCACTTTTTCAATTACTTATATGTTGCAAAGATACACACCCCTATTTAAAGGGTGTAAACACACCTATGTCCATTATATGTACAATGCAAACCTATTAAAATACCTGACCAGTGTTGGACAAAAAACATTTTACAAATGAAGTAATAGGATCAGCGCTTATGATAGCAAGGGGAATCTAGCAACTAAAAATAATAGATAAAACAGAAGAGTATTTGTAATAGTAAAAAATATATTAATTTATTTAAAACATGCAAGGATATCTAGCTTTAGCAGATAATATACGCTGACCGGTCACTTACACAGTATTAAATCATATATGATGTAAACCTATAAAAATAGATTCTTAAAATGACAATAACAATCTTGAACATATGTTTAAAAGCTGCTTTCTATTTTGGAAGTTTTGCGACTAATTTCCAATGTTTAAATATATAGTATGTCTCTGTTTGTAAGAGTCCTTTCTTTGTGCGTTTGTGTCACCTTTTAAAACACTTTGCCTCTTTCCTCCAATACAGTTCTGGGACGTTGTAATTATACCCGAACTCCTACTTTTAGCAGGTGGAGGACAATATGTAAAATGACAAGTGTCCAATACGGTAGAGGGTAAGTCTCACCTTAGAAAGCTCTCTTCACATCTACAGCGATTTCTGCAGTGGTTGGGTGACAAATGTCCTCTATAGTACAAGATAAGTCTCACCTTAGCAGGCTCTCTTCCCAGCCGTAGCGATTTCTGCTCACAGGTGTTGTAGTTTACCGGACGCCTCCGCGTCTCCTGTGCGGCTCCACGCTGGTCAGTGCTTCCGTGTTCAGCCATGTGTGTTTAAGCAGGCCAATGAGAGTCCTTTTAGCAGCGGGATAATCCAAATTAGTAGTTTTCCTGGGTATTTCGGCAAACTCTGCGCAGAGTAAGCCTGTTTTGTAAGTTATTAGGCTGTTTGTTACAAAATACCAACACTCATCAACATGTTTCGCCTGACTTGCAGGCTTTTTCAAGACAAACAGCCTAATAACTTACAAAACAGGCTTAATCTGCGCAGAGTGTGAATTTTGCCGAAATACCCAGGAAAAATACTAATTTGGATTATCCCGCTGCTAAAAGGACTCTCATTGGCCTGCTTAAACACACGTGACTGAACACGGAAGCACTGACCAGCGTGGAGCCGCACAGGAGACGCGGAGGTGTCCGGTAAACCACAACACCTGTGAGCAGAAATCGTTGCGGCTGGGAAGAGAGCCTGCTAAGGTGAGACTTATCTTGTACTATAGAGGACATTTGTCACCCAACCACTGCAGAAATCGCTATGGATGTGAAGAGAGCTTTCTAAGGTGAGACTTACCCTCTACCGTATTGGACACTTGTCATTTTACATATTGTCCTCCACCTGCTAAAAGTAGGAGTTCGGGTATAATTACAACGTCCCAGAACTGTATTGGAGGAAAGAGGCAAAGTGTTTTAAAAGGTGACATAAACGCACAAATAGTATCTCCCTCAAAGAAAGGACTCTTACAAACAGAGACATACTATATATTTAAACATTGGAAATTAGTCGCAAAACTTCCAAAATAGAAAGCAGCTTTTAAACATATGTTCAAGATTGTTATTGTCATTTTAAGAATCTATTTTTATAAGTTTACAACATATATGTTTTAATACTGTGTAAGTGACCGGTCAGCGTATATTATCTGCTAAAGCTAGATATCCTTGCATGTTTTAAATAAATTAATATATTTTTTACTATTACAAATACTCTTCTGTTTTATCTATTATTTTTAGTTGCTAGATTCCCCTTGCTATCATAAGCGCTGATCCTATTACTCCATTTGTAAATTGTTTTTTATATATGCAACCTTTAGGGAGAGTTGCATTTTAAGAACAGCTTGAGGTTTCTGCAGGGTAGCGCTGTTTATATATTCACCTTTTGGACAAAAAACATTGCCTTATAACTCTACGGCCTTATACATAATTATTGAACATATTTACATATATACAAATTGGTAAGAATAGCAATAGATTCCTAAATTCGAAAAACAATGTTACACATTGCTTAATTCTATTCCTGCTGATACATTTCACTGAATGGAACAAATGATACATAGAAAGAAGACACAGAAAGGAAACACATATACAAATACATTATCTCATATTTCTACTTATACACACGGGGGATTAGATCCATTTTAAACCCGCTGATCTGATATCGCATAACACATATATATGAACCTAAAGGACAATCTTGCAGCAACCCTCTTTCTAATAGTGTACAGGCTTTTAACCTCTTCTTCTGTCTCTCTCAAAGCATTGTTTGATACTGCAGTGCTGTGTAGGTAAACTATATGTTAAATATTTGAACTGCTTCTTATGAATATGTATGCCTATACCAAAAAGATATACCTTTCCAAATTTTGTACAATGATACTCAAACATATAAGGAGTTAATTAAATCCTTTATCCTGTATATATAATTTTGTTTACTCCACATATAATTACATCCCAGTCAGAATTTTGGGCTTTTGGTACCCTTGTACCTAACTGGAATATCCAGTAAACCTCCTTCTGACCTGGTGACTTCAACCTGTTTCCTCCCCTAGCCTGTCTCTTCACATGTTGAATGCCCTGAAATAATAATAAATTGCTATCTCCATTGTGATAACGAAAATGCAGGGCAACCAGGGTATCCGATTCTGGATCCTCAAATGCTTTAAAAATCTCTTTTTCAGGGGTCTTGTTGTCTGACCGACATACTTTATATTGCATAATTTACATGTCAATAAATATACAACGTAACTGGTGTTACAATTAATATAATTCTTTTTGGTGAATAAGCAAGTATAAGCCAGGTTTTGAACCAAAAATGGGCCGGCTCCTATGCTTTACATTCCTGCTTTTTAAATAAAGATAGCAAAAGAACGAAGTCAAATTTATAATAGGAGTTCATTAGAAAGTTGTTTAAAATTGCATGCTCTATATGAACCATTAAAGAAAAAAAATGTGAGTTTAGTGTCCCTTTAAATAGCTTAATTTCTGGCTGTTTGCAATCAGCAGATGTTTAGCTGACAGACATGGTTAGTCCATGCCAAAGAATATACACTTGCTTAGTCTTCCTTTATGAACCCTCACACTATATTTGTAAAGACAGGTCCATATACTTTCTGTATACTGTGAGCCCTGTTTGCTGGGTGGGGTAGAGCAGAGGGGATAGACTTGATGCATGTAGAGCCCAGGCCTCCCTATAGCAATGCCATTATTGATTGCAGGGCCAGATGGGCTCCCTAGATGTGTGGGCCCAGACTCAATTGAAACCTCTGAGACCCCTGTAATTATGCCCCTGGCCAGCTTTTGAAAAACTTAGGCAAAACACTATAAGAGAGAGTTTCTGGCTGGACATGTTAATCTCCTGTATGATGTTCTTTATTTTACTGATATACATATATACCATTTATACTGATATACATATATAACATTACTACTGATATACATATATGACATTACTACTGATATACATATATAACGTTTATACTGATATACATGTATACCATTTATACTGATATACATATATACCATTTATACTGATATACATATATAACGTTTATACTGATATACATATATACCATTTATACTGATATACATATATAACGTTTATACTGATATACATATATACCATTTATACTGATATACATATATAACATTTATACTGATATACATATATAACATTTATACTGATATACATATATAACATTTATACTGATAACATATATAACATTTATATTGATATAAATATATACAATTTATACTGATATACATATATAACATTTATACTGATATACATATATACCATTTATACTGATATACATATATAACATTTATACTGATATACATATATAACTCTGATATACATATATAACGTTTATACTGATATACATATATAACATTTATACTGATAACATATATAACATTTATACTGATATGCATATATAACATGTATACTGATATACATATATAACGTTTATATTGATATACATATATACCATTTATATTGATATACATATATAACATTTATATTGATATACATATATACCATTTATACTGATATACATATATACCATTTATATTGATATACATATATAACATTTATATTGATATACATATATAACATTTATATTGATATACATATATAACGTTTATACTGATATACATATATAACATTTATACTGATTTGGGCTGGTATCATAAAAGATGAGCTTGTGGGGCCTTTTCGGGTTGAGGATGGAGTCAAGCTCAACTCCCAGTCCTACTGCCAGTTTCTGGAAGACACCTTCTTCAAGCAGTGGTACAGGAAGAAGTCTGCATCCTTCAAGAAAAACATGATTTTCATGCAGGACAATGCTCCATCACACGCGTCCAAGTACTCCACAGCGTGGCTGGCAAGAAAAGGTATAAAAGAAGAAAATCTAATGACATGGCCTCCTTGTTCACCTGATCTGAACCCCATTGAGAACCTGTGGTCCATCATCAAATGTGAGATTTACAAGGAGGGAAAACAGTACACCTCTCTGAACAGTGTCTGGGAGGCTGTGGTTGCTGCTGCACGCAATTTTGTTTTTGAATGTCAGAAATGTATATTTGTGAATGTTGAGATGTTATATTGGTTTCACTGGTAAAAATAAATAATTGAAATGGGTATATATTTGTTTTTTGTTAAGTTGCCTAATAATTATACACAGTAATAGTCACCTGCACACACAGATATCCCCCTAAAATAGCTATAACTAAAAACAAACTAAAAACTACTTCCAAAACTATTCAGCTTTGATATTAATGAGTTTTTTGGGTTCATTGAGAACATGGTTGTTGTTCAATAATAAAATTAATCCTCAAAAATACAACTTGCCTAATAATTCTGCACTCCCTGTATATAACATTTATACTGATATACATATATAACATTTATACTGATAACATATATAACATTTATATTAATATACATATATAACATTTATACTGATATACATATATAACATTTATACTGATATACATATATAACATTTATACTGATATACATATATAACATTACTACTGATATACATATATAACATTTATACTGATAACATATATAACATTTATACTGATTTACATATATAACGTTTATATTGATATACATATATATGTGTATTTATACTGATATACATATATACCATTTATACTGATATACATATATAACATTTATACTGATATACATATATAACATTTATACTGATATACATATATAACATTTATATTGATATACATATATACCATTTATACTGATATATATATATATATATATATATATAACATTTATATTGATATACATATATACTGATATACATATATAACATTTATACTGATATACATATATAACATTTATATTGATATACATATATACCATTTATACTGATATATATATATATATATATATATATATATATATATATATATATATATATAACATTTATATTGATATACATATATACCATTTATACTGATATACATATATACCATTTATATTGATATACATATATACCATTTATACTGATATACATATATACCATTTATACTGATATACATATATAACATTTATACTGATATACTTATATAACATTTATAATGATATACATATATAACATTTATACTGATATACATATATAACGTTTATACTGATATACATATATAACATTTATACTGATATACATATATAACATTTATACTGATATACATATATAACATTTATACTGATATACATATATAACGTTTATATTGATATACATATATATGTGTATTTATACTGATATACATATATAACATTTATACTGATATACATATATAACATTTATACTGATATACATATATAACGTTTATATTGATATACATATATAACATTTATACTGATATACATATATACCATTTATATTGATATACATATATAATGTTTATATTGATATACATATATAACATTACTACTGATATACATATATAACATTTATACTGATATACATATATAACATTTATACTGATATACATATATAACATTTATACTGATATACATATATAACATTTATACTGATATACATATATAACATTTATACTGATATACATATATAACATTTATACTGATATACATATATAACATTTATACTGATATACATATATAACATTACTACTGATATACATATATAACATTTATACTGATATACATATATAACATTTATACTGATATACATATATAACATTTATACTGATATACATATATAACATTACTACTGATATACATATATAACATTTATACTGATATACATATATAACATTTATACTGATATACATATATAACATTTATACTGATATACATATATAAGATTTATACTGATATACATATATAACATTTATACTGATATACATATATAACATTTATACTGATATACATATATAACATTTATACTGATAATATATATATATAACATTTATACTGATAATATATATAACATTTATACTGATATACATATATAACATTTATACTGATATACATATATAACATTTATACTGATAAATATATATAACATTTATACTGATATACATATCTAACATTTATACTGATATACATATATAACATTTATACTGATATACATCTATAACATTACTACCGATATACATATATAACATTTATACTGATAATATATATAACATTTATACTGATATACATATATAACATTTATACTGATATACATATATAACATTTATACTGATAATATATATAACATTTATACTGATATACATATATACCATTTATATTGATATACATATATAACATTTATACTGATATACATATATAACATTTATACTGATATACATATATACCATTTATACTGATATACATATATAACATTTATACTGATATACATATATAACGTTTATACTGATATACATATATAACGTTTATACTGATATACATATATAACGTTTATACTGATATACATATATAACATTTATACTGATATACATATATAACGTTTATACTGATATACATATATAACGTTTATACTGATATACATATATAACATTTATACTGATATACATATATAACGTTTATACTGATATACATATATACCATTTATATTGATATACATATATAACGTTTATATTGATATACATATATAACGTTTATACTGATATACATATATAACATTTATACTGATATACATATATACCATTTATACTGATATACATATATAACCTTTATACTGATATACATATATAACATTTATACTGATATACATATATAACATTTATACTGATATACATCTATACCATTTATACTGATAATATATATAACATTTATACTGATATACATATATAAGATTTATACTGATATACATATATAACATTTATACTGATATACATATATAACATTTATACTGATAATATATATAACATTTATACTGATATACATATATACCATTTATATTGATATACATATATAACATTTATACTGATATACATATATAACATTTATACTGATATACATATATACCATTTATACTGATATACATATATAACATTTATACTGATATACATATATAACGTTTATACTGATATACATATATAACATTTATACTGATATACATATATAACGTTTATACTGATATACATATATAACATTTATACTGATATACATATATAACATTACTACTGATATACATATATAACATTTATACTGATATACATATATAACATTTATACTGATATACATATATAACATTTATACTGATATACATATATAAGATTTATACTGATATACATATATAACATTTATACTGATATACATATATAACATTTATACTGATATACATATATAACATTTATACTGATAATATATATATATAACATTTATACTGATAATATATATAACATTTATACTGATATACATATATAACATTTATACTGATATACATATATAACATTTATACTGATAAATATATATAACATTTATACTGATATACATATCTAACATTTATACTGATATACATATATAACATTTATACTGATATACATCTATAACATTACTACCGATATACATATATAACATTTATACTGATAATATATATAACATTTATACTGATATACATATATAACATTTATACTGATATACATATATAACATTTATACTGATAATATATATAACATTTATACTGATATACATATATACCATTTATATTGATATACATATATAACATTTATACTGATATACATATATAACATTTATACTGATATACATATATACCATTTATACTGATATACATATATAACATTTATACTGATATACATATATAACGTTTATACTGATATACATATATAACGTTTATACTGATATACATATATAACGTTTATACTGATATACATATATAACATTTATACTGATATACATATATAACGTTTATACTGATATACATATATAACGTTTATACTGATATACATATATAACATTTATACTGATATACATATATAACGTTTATACTGATATACATATATACCATTTATATTGATATACATATATAACGTTTATATTGATATACATATATAACGTTTATACTGATATACATATATAACATTTATACTGATATACATATATACCATTTATACTGATATACATATATAACCTTTATACTGATATACATATATAACATTTATACTGATATACATATATAACATTTATACTGATATACATCTATACCATTTATACTGATAATATATATAACATTTATACTGATATACATATATAAGATTTATACTGATATACATATATAACATTTATACTGATATACATATATAACATTTATACTGATAATATATATAACATTTATACTGATATACATATATACCATTTATATTGATATACATATATAACATTTATACTGATATACATATATAACATTTATACTGATATACATATATACCATTTATACTGATATACATATATAACATTTATACTGATATACATATATAACGTTTATACTGATATACATATATAACATTTATACTGATATACATATATAACGTTTATACTGATATACATATATAACATTTATACTGATATACATATATAACGTTTATACTGATATACATATATAACATTTATACTGATATACATATATAACGTTTATACTGATATACATATATAACATTTATACTGATATACATATATACCATTTATACTGATGTACATATATACAATTTATACTGATATACATATATAACATTTATACTGATAACATATACAACATTTATACTAATATACATATATAACATTTATACTGATAACATATATAACGTTGTGTAATAACTTGGAGGCAATGTAGTTAGTTTGGGTTATCCTTTGACCAGCTTTTTTTTATGAGTTTCAATACAAGTCAGTATCTCTGTGTGTCCTTCAACCAAGGTTGAAAACCACTAATGTTTATAGAATAAGATACTTGCTGGGAGCATGTATGAATAAATTGTGCAGATTTGTGGATGTCTATAATAATAAAATGATGATTAGAACCATTCTGCTATGTTAGAGACCTTGAATAGCTGAGTTGAAAAAAATTTTTTTGCTAATGTACAAAGCTTCACAATAAACAATTACATACTAAAAGCAATAGTAGTTTATAGCTACATATTGATACAAATTAATGTGTATACATGTGTCACGGAATATACAGGTAATGTAATAGGTATCTATAGGTGGAATAGCTAACTCACAGCTATGGGATATTAAAGATCCATTATAGTCGGCAAATTACATACACTAATGAGCATGTCATTTTATTACTAGTGACCTTGCACCATTATGTGTTTGGCCCCGGCATAGGGGTTAAACACATAGTAGAAATACTGCTTGGGAGCAGAAATGCACTGCCGCTGATCAATTGCTCTAACTACACAGTTGGGTCATGAGACTAGCGCTGCTCATTAGGTCAGCTGCAGTTTTCACTTGGGACCAGCAGTGCTTTGCGGGTCCTGAGTGGTACTTCTACTGGGTGTTTAACCCCTTTTTGGGGTTAAACATATAGCGGTACACGGATGCTAGTCATAAGATTACATGCTCTTACAAATGTATTTATTTTTACTTTAATGGCCCTTTAACTACTCGTTGCTCATCTGCCTAATTTCATCTGTTAAATAGGCAAATCCTCAATCTTCTAATTCTGATGATATTGAGAACTAAAAAAGAGGGAAGTATATTCATTTAAAGGGCATGTGTATTTGTGTTCAGCCATGTTCTAATTTTCAATTTAAATGATTTTTTTTTCTTATCAAGGGAAAATATTACATCTAATCCTGCTATTATTATTATTATTATTATTATTATTAAGAAAAGTCATGTTTGAAATTCTGGGTCATGTAGGTGCTCAGATTTTACTATAGGAATGGAACTTGGTCAAACAGATTGCTATATAGATGTGCTTTTCTTTTTGTATGAAATTAAATAGTGGAAATTACATGTCGTAAGGCATGTAGAAGTGTCGCTTGGGACTGATCCTGAGCAGAAACCACTGCAGAGCTAGTTGCACATCTGAGTCGTGGTTACACACACAGCATTGTAGGGTCGATAGTCTTACAATTGCATGCTATAACAAATTAGAGATTACATTTTCAAACTATTATTGCCCTTTAAACTAGCATACAGCACCCCCCACACACACACACACACACTAATTTATTTTTATTTTTCTTTGCAGACTATTGATATTAAAGTGGATAATTAATTTAAAATTTTGATATGATTTATTATTCCCAACATATATATTGAACCCTACTTCGTGGTAAAACCACAGTTCAGAATCCTGCTTCATTGTAATGCCCATTGGTGGTTCCTGCAACTGATTAATGGTGGAACGCACACAAATCCTGAGTCAGGAAAGCATGTGGGCGGAGTCTTAAGTGTTCAGTGGGTGCAGTCAGCATGAGTGAAGGCGTTCTGTCGTCTGAGTTATATTGTCTGGAGGCAATGCCAGGTGGTTAGGGGGGGGCTATTTCTCATTCCTCCTCAGCATAACAGGGGTGCAAACTAACAGGCTGGGGAAGTTTGCTTCTCTGTATAACCAACATTACCATAGAGCTCCATCCCTGCTTCACTGCAGTCACATTGTACAATACCAAAACTCAACAGGAACAACAGCTATAATCTGCATCTACTCAACTCTCCAGTTTCCTTCCTTCACCGACTGGTTCATAACCAGGGTACTGGGTCAGTGGTTATTCTAATACCACCAGTCCTACTCTGTCTGACAATAACTTCTCTGGGCAGCACCACACTTTCAGGTATAGTGCACCTTTCACAGAGGAGAAATATCCTGCAATATATCAGAACGGCCCAGCCCTGTAGTACAAGGCAAACCTACTCAGAACAGCCCCAGGCACACATTACAGCCGTCTCTGTGCATAGACATTACTGTACATCCACATCTATCCACATCTGACTTCAGTTACAACCCTTATTACATACACACTCAACCAGGAAATCGTTTTAAAGGGACAAAATGAAACTGTCGTGATTCAGATGCAATTTTAAACAACTTTACAATTTACTTGTATCATCAAATTTGCTTTGTACTCTTGGTATTCTTTGTTAAAAGCTAAATCTAGGTAGGCTCATATGCTAATGTCTAAACCCTTTAAGCCCGCCTCTTATTTCAGTGCATTTTGACAGTTTTTAACAGTTTGACAGCCCTAGTTCATGTGTGCCAGATAGATAACATTGTGCTGACTCCCGTTGAGTTCTTTATAAGTCAGCACTGATTGGCTAAAATGCAAGTCTGTCAAAAGAACTGAGATAAGGAGGCAGTCTGCAGAGGCTTAGATACAAGGTAAAAATTATATTAATCTAACAGTGTTGGTTGTGCAAAACTGGGGAATGGGCAATAAAGAGATTATCTATCTTTTTTACAATACAAATTCTGGAGTGGACTGTCCCCTTTAATAACAGGTTCTAGGATAAGTCTTCAGCCTAAGAACACCCTCTTTGATCCCAATTTTGCCTTTCACCATTATTTACATATACTAATAGCAGATACACACTCAACTAGTTCTTTTTATAGAAGGCATATTGAAGGTTTACATTTACTTTATAAACTAAACATTTATCTAGAACATATAATTATATATACATTTATTTATAAACAATTTTACCTTGGGCTATTTGTGGACCTAAAGTGTGATAATCTATATAGATTTATACTTAAATACTCATAAACACTAAACAGCTAGGGCGCGATCCGATAAAGATTGTAGTTTGCGGTGCAAGCGAGGGAACCCCCGCCGCCCGTAGTTTCAGATCGCAACTCGAGCTATCCCATATACGGCGCCGTCAGAGGCTAAAGTGCTGTAAGTCTGACAAACCAGCGATGTCCAGAAATCTGCGTAAGCACAAATTTCTGGAGTCGCCAGTGACTTACAGCACTTTAGAAACTGCCGGCGCCTACAAAACCTGACTAAATTATTAAATCTCCCATACTGTCTAACACGCCTCCTAAACATAGCCCGACATGTCTAACCCTCTATCCGCTATCCCCCCTCACTATCTTAACAATAGAAAATGTATTAACCCCTAAACCGCCGCTCTCGGACCCCGCCGCCACCACCTAATAAAGTTATTAACCCCTAAACCGCCGCTCCCGGACCCCGCCGCCAGCTATATTAAATCTATAACCCCCCAATGTGAGCCCATACCCCACCGCCATCTACCTTACCTACCCCCTAAAGTGAGCCCCTTACACTGAAGCCATCTACCTTACCTACCCCCTAATGTGAGCCCCTTATACCGTCGCCATCTATTTTATAAATATTAACCCCTAATTTAATCCCCCTACACCGCCGCCAGCTATATTAACTATATTAACCCTAATTATATTAGGGTTAATATAGTTAATATAGTTATTATATTATATATATTAACTATATTAACCCAAATTATATTAGGGTTAATATAGTTAATATCGTTATTATATTATATATATATATATATTAAGTATAATAACCCTATCTAACTCTAACATCCTTAACTAAATTCTTATTAAAATAGATCTAATTAATATTAATATTATTAATTAAAATATTCCTATTTAAATCTAAATACTTACCTATAAAATAAACCCTAAGATAGCTACAATGTAATTAATAATTACATTGTAGCTATTTTAGGGTTTATATTTATTTTACAGGTAACTTGGTATTTATTTTAACTAGGTACAATAGCTATTAAATAGTTAATAACTATTTAATAGCTACCTAGTTAAAATAATTACTATTTAATAGCTACCTAGTTAAAATTGAATCAGCCAATCAGATTCAAGTTCAATCCGATTGGCTGATTGGTTCAGCCAATCGGATTGAACTTGAATCTGATTGGCTGATTCAATCAGCCAATCAGATTTTTCTACCTTAATTCCAATTGGCTGATAGAATCCTAGCAGCCAATCGAATTTAGAATAGGGTAGGGAATTTTTTTTATTTTGGGGGGCTATATTATTTTATTAGGGGGCTTAGAATAGGTGTAATTAGCTTAAAAATCTTGTAATATTTATTTTATTTTTTGTAATTTAGTGTTTGTTTTTTTTGTAATTTAGTTTAGTTTAGTTTATTGTATTTTAATTTAGATATTTGTAGTTTATTTAATTTATTGATAGTGTAGGTGTATTTGTAACTTAGGTTAGGATTTATTTTACAGGTAAATTGGTAATTATTTTAACTAGGTAGCTATTAAATAGTTATTAACTATTTAATAGCTATTGTACCTAGTTAAAATAAATACCAAGTTACCTGTAAAATAAATATAAACCCTAAAATAGCTACAATGTAATTAATAATTACATTGTAGCTATCTTAGGGTTTATTTTATAGGTAAGTATTTAGATTTAAATAGGAATATTTTAATTAATAATATTAATATTAATTAGATCTATTTTAATAAGAATTTAGTTAGGGATGTTAGAGCTAGATAGGGTTATAATACTTAATATATATATAATATAATAACGATATTAACTATATTAACCCTAATATAATTAGGGTTAATATAGTTAATATATATAATATAATAACTATATTAACTATATTAACCCTAATATAATTAGGGTTAATATAGTTAATATAGCTGGCGGCGGTGTAGGGGGATTAAATTAGGGGTTAATATTTATAAAATAGATGGCGGCGGTGTAAGGGGCTCACTTTAGGGGGTAGGTAAGGTAGATGGCTGCGGTGTAAGGGGCTCACTTTAGGGGGTAGGTAAGGTAGATGGCGGCGGTGTAAGGGGCTCACTTTAGGGGGTAGGTAAGGTAGATGGCGGCGGGGTAGGAGCTCACTTTAGGGGGTAGGTAAGGTAGATGGCTGCGGGGTAGGGGCTCACTTTAGAGGGTATGTAATGTAGCTGGCGACGGTGTAGGGGGATCACATTAGGGGGTATGTAATGTAGCTGGCGACGGTGTAGGGGGATCACATTAGGGGGTTATACTTTTAATGTAGGTGGCGGTGGGGTCCGGGAGCTGCGGTTTAGGGGTTAAATACTTTATTAGGGATTGCGGCGGGGGATGGCGTTTGACAGGTAGATAGACATTGCGCATGCGTTAGGTGTTTTATTTGGCAGGTAGTTTAGGGAGTTACGGGGCTCCAATAGACATCGTAAGGCTTACTACGGCTGCATTTTGTGGCGAGGTGAAAATGGAGTAAGATTTCTCTATTTTCGCCACGTAAGTCCTTACGCTGTATATTGGATACCAAACTGCGCTGGTTTGGTATACCTGCCTATGGCCCAAAAAACTATGGGCGAAGGCAGAAATATACGAGCGTAACTTCTAGGTTACGCCGTATATATGTGATACCAAACCAGCGCAAATTTTGGCGTCGCCGTTTTTGTGGGCGACGCTGCATATCGGATCGGGCCCCTACACTTTCTTGCAGCCTTTTTAAAACAATGCATGGCTTTTATCAGCAAGGTTATGAGTTTAAGCTACATCTATCACTTTAAATGTATTATCATTATTTGTAGTAATTTCATTCTTTTCCCATGAAACACCACTTAAAGAGACATTATACTTGTCCTATTGCACATTTATAACCACCACCTGTACTGAAAATGTCAATACTGCAGTATTAGCTATAGAAAAACAAAAGACAGTAGCAGAAAGTTCCCATTGTGGACAAAGAGAGAGACTAGCTCATTCGAAAGGGTGTTCCTGCAACATATTTCAATACAATCAACTCTTTCCAGTTGCTTTACTTAGTACATTGTCACTTTCATTTATAATTTGTCTGTTTTAATAATTTTCTTTCTAGACATATAAAATAATTGACTTAAAGGGATATTTCAGCCAAAATTGAAAACCCCATGGGTGCATTTCGGTATTGAACAGAAGCAATTTTGTAATATACATGCATTAGCAAAAATGCTTCAATAAAAGCTATAGCTGTTTCTAAAGTGTATTTAAGTATGCACCGTGCACCAGCATTTTAAACACAGCACTTGCTCAGAGAGCCTAAGGTGCTTGTACTATCTGGTAATGACTCAATTTGTTAATTGCAGACATGATACAAGCCCCAGTGATTATCTGAGCAGCTACATTATTTAAAATGTGGGTGCAGTGACAATATCTAGCTATGCTTCACATGCACCTGCAGAGAAAAATGTTAACACTAAAACAGTGATAACTTTTACTAGAAGCATTTTTGCTAATACATTTATATTGCAAATATCTTTCTATTCAAAGATTGAATTAATCTCTGTGCATTTAAATTTTGACTGGAATGTCCTTTTAAACAAATAGTGTACTCAAGCAAGCAGCAGATAACAGTTCATTGTATTAAAAAGGTTGGTGCTCTCTTTCCCACCTGCTTTCCTGTTTACATAGCTTTTCTGTAGCCACTATTTTACTGATTTTTTGTAGCATAAATGGAGGTTTCAACAGAAAAAGTTGCTATTTCAAATGGCAAAATAATGCTAAGGGGTTATCTGTAAATAACAATCCACTCCAGCAGGTAAAATGAATCATTAAAAACACATTAAAATAAGAGTACAAAGGCCCTTTAAAACCTTCAAAACTTTTGCAGCCTCAGTGATAATCTACACAACATGCGTCAGCAAGATTATGCATGTCCATTTGGGTACAGTAAGATACAGTATGTTGATACACATAACTTTTACTCTAGTGTAACATTTTTTCATTGCAAATTGAACTTGATAGGTATTTCTATTGCATCACAATTTGTGCTTAATGTTGAAGATAACATTAAAATTAGCAACTTAAAGGGACACTGTACCCAAAAAAATTATTTCGTGATTCAGATTGAGCATGCAATTTTAAGCAACTTTCTAATTTACTCCTATTATCAATTTTTCTTCGTTCTCTTGCTATCATTATTTGAAAAAGAAGGCATCTAACCTTTTTTTGTTTCAGTACTCTGGACAGCACTTTTTTATTGGCGGATGAATTTATCCACTAATCAGCAAGGACAACCCAGGTTGTTCACCAAAAATGGGCCGGCATCTAAACTTACATTTTTGCATTTCAAATAAAGATACCAAGAGAATGAAGAAAATTTGATAATAGGAGTAAATTAGAAAGTTCCTTAAAATTTCATGCTCAATCTGAATCACGAAATAATTTTTTTGGGTACAGTGTCCCTTTAAAGGACCAGTCAACACAGTAGATTTGCATAATCAACAAATGCAAGATAACAAGACAATGCAATAGCACTTAGTCTGAACTTCAAATGAATAGTAGATTTTTTTTGACAATTTTAAAAGTTATTTCTATTTCCACTCCCCCTGTACCATGTGACAGCCATCAGCCAATCACAAATGCATACACATAACATGTGACAGCCATCAACCAATCACAAATGCATATACGCTTAAAGGGATACTGAACCCAATTTTTTTCTTTCATGATTCGGATATAGCATGCAATTTTAAGCAACTTTCTAATTTACTTCTGTTATCAATTTTTCTTCGTTCTCTTGATATCTTTATTTAAAAAAGAAGGCATCTAAGCTAAGGAGCTAGCAAATTTGTGGTTCAGAACCATGGACAGCATTTGTTTATCAGCAAGGACAACCCAGGTTGTTCACCAAAAATGGGCCGGCATCTAAACTTAAATTCTTGCTTTTCAAATAAACATACCAAGAGAATGAAGAAAATATGATAATAGGAGTACATTAGAAAGTTGCTTAAAATTGCATGCTCTATCTGAATCACAAAAGAAAAAATTTGGGTACAGTGTCCCTTTAATCTGTGAATTTTTGCACATGCTCAGTAGGAGCTGGTGACTCATAAAGTTCAAATATAAAAAGATTGTGCACTTTTTTTAATAGAAGTAAATTGGAAAGTGGTTTAAAATTGTTGCTCTATCTGAATAATGAAAGTTTAATTTTGGCTTGAGTGTCCCTTTAATTCACCATCAGTATTTAGCCTGTCATTATGTAATAGTAACAGAAAGACAATGGCCTAGATTAAATACAACTTGTTCATGAAACTCACTGAAAAAAACAACTTGCAACTCCAAAATTGTGGACTTGAAAGAGCTTTGCAACTGATGCTTATCACAGCTGTGCGTTTCTACATCATCTCAATTATAATAAACTGAGAAACATCTATCTTGCAACTGCTGAAGGGACAGTAAACACCTTGTACTTACAAGACATTTCTATTGTATTGCTGTAGCAGTGAAATCAAATTTTTTTTTTAAACAAATTAACACCCTTTTTACTGCAAGTGTTTTTAATAGCCACATTTTTTTATTTGGAGGAGCCAATCCTGGATTGAGTCTGCATCGTTGGTTATAATGCTGGTATAAAGTGCATTGTTTTGCACTTGTCATTAGTTAAAGCCAATTAGGGAAAGAAATGTAGCAGGGTTAACCTTGATAAGTCAACACACAGAATGTATTTTACGTTTTGTTAATTAGAAAATTTCAACTTCTTGCAACACACAACAAGGATGCCGGCATCACAAAACCTTCTTCAAAACCTTACTAAGGCCTAGATTTGGAGTTTGGCGTTAGCCCTGAAAACCAGCGTTAGAGGCCCCTAACGCTGGTTTCTTACGGACTCTGGTATTTAGAGTTCATTTACCGACACTCAAAAATCACCCAACGCTCAAATTTCTACCGACACCTCAGACCCAGTAGTAAACATCTACCGACAAAATAAACATTCACGAATCACAAAACAAATATTACACAAAGTACACTTACACTCATACAAACACTACACTATGTTTATTTTTAAGATTTAATAATTTTTTCATCAAAATACAAAGGATCAAAGTTGCGAGATCTCGGGTGTTAGAAAAAAAAATACACAAATCCATTTTCCCATTGACTTACATTGACACACGGGCAAAGACCCTCATATACCTACATCTAACTAATAACATTATCACAAATATACACTCATCGATGCATACAAACAATATACACCACATGACATACAAAAAATATTTATTTATTACAAAAAGAACACGATTTAGTTACTTTTTCACACAAGCTCATGACGTAACTCACTTTACGAGGAAAACCAGTCTTAGAAAAAAAAAATTACCAATTTTTAGAGCCTCCATTGACTTCTATTGGGAAGATGTGCTCGTGCACGCGAAACCCACATTTCCCTAACGCACGCAAATAGCGTAGACCGAAAAACTTCAAATACCAGCGCTAGAAAATACATGCTTTTATGCGTAAGACCCAGCTATTATAAATAGATCAAGAAATGACTATTTCCCTATGGTGGATTTATGGATTTTACTTATTGAATATTCACAACACCATTAAATTGTTTCAGACTTTTCTATTACATCAACTACAAATCAACATCACTAGTAACAAACTTTTTTTTAACAAAATATTACATTTAAACGGACACAAAAATAATGTCAACTTTTCAGGATTCACAAACACTACACAATGGGAAACAATTCTCATTTACCTTTATTATTGCATTTCAGTTATTCAACTCATATGCTTGCAGTAACAGCATATCTACATAGGCTTAACACATGATCAGTCATGGATGCACATACATTACTTTTAACATTCACTCATACATGTGCATTCAAATGATGGGGGAAAAACACATTACATTCTCTCTAGGAATCACAAAACAGAACATATGGATTTTACTGTACTTTAAACATCATGATTCCATCACCAGAAACCATTAGGAATTACGTACAACAAGAACATCATTACACAAGATTACAGATGTCACTTTATGGGAAGGAACAACAATGCCAGACCGCTATATAGAAGTCAGCATATGTGGGACACAATCACAATATATACGTACATGTACATAACACGCATCACCCATCACGCAACCACAAAGCACACATTTAGATTTTATTCAGCACACAATAACAATGTAGCACAATACAACAACACAATGAGGATTTCAGAACTACATAGGCAGGTTAATAATATGATGACGTCATTAGAAGATTCAACCATACACATCACAGATTCACGACTGTACCGCCCCTTTCTGAACTTTAACACTCAATACTACAATACAACATATACGTAAAGAACAGTTTGGAACAGCATTATTAAGGAGATTTGAATGGGACAATTAATAAATATTGTCAGATCGCAAATCACTTATATATATAATACTACAGATGACAGCCGGAAGTTATTCAGTATTATTGAGATTTGAATGGGACGCATACAATATTGACAGCTCGGCAATCACTTATATATATAATACTACAGATGACAGCCGGAAGTTATTCAGTATTAGTGCGATTTGAAAGGGACGCATACAATATTGACAGCTCGGCAATCACTTATATACACAATACTACAGATGACAGCCGGAAGTTATTCAGTATTAGTGCCATTTTAATGGGATGCATACAATATTGACAGCTCGGCAATCACTTATATATACAATACTACAAATGACAGCCGGAAGTTCTTCAGTATTAGTGCGATTTGAAAGGGACGCATACAATATTGACAGCTCGGCAATCACTTATATATACAATACTACAGATGGCAGACGGGAAGTTCTGAATTATTATTGCGATTTTAAAGGGACGCATACAATATTGACAGCTCGGCAATCACTTATATATACAATACTACAGATGGCAGACGGGAAGTTCTGAATTATTATTGCGATTTGAAAGGGACGCATACAATATTCACATCTCGGCAATCACTTATATATACAATACTACAGATGGCAGACGGGAAGTTCTGAATTATTATTGCGATTTTAAAGGGACACATACAATATTGACAGCTCTGCAATCACTTATATATACAATACTACAGATGGCAGACGGGAAGTTCTGAATTATTATTGCGATTTTAAAGGGACGCATACAATATTGACTGCTCGGCAATCACTTATATATATACAATACTACAGATGGCAGATGTTACTTTATCGTTTACAAACAATATTGCAGCAACATTGATCGATCACATTCGATGCACATTATACACAACTATGCACTTTCATTCATGTTAGCCTGGACTTGTGCTTGTTACTATAAGATCGCGTTTAAGAAATATTGATTACGCATATGATCAAACATTACAAACATGCACTGTATGTGTGATATTTGACACTTTCACATTGAGATTCATTGTTGGAAAACAACATTTCATCAAACAACCAAAAAACGCCCACTGTGAAAGCATTCGCGCCGCTCACATACAAACAAGTGAATACAATTAGCAATCATTACAAACTCAATACCATTGGACTAATTGTACTATAAATCCACCAAACAACATGGCCAAAGCATCACTTGTGATCCACATCAGATCAAGTGCATACCTTGTTACGCTGTTTTGAAAGATGGATGACGATGACATGGTAGACGCTGCTGGTGCTGCTATTGGCGAACTAGCTGTTGGTCGAATCAGGCAGCCTCGGCGGCTCAGACTGAGACGAAGGGGTCGTCTGGTTCGAGGTCCTCCTGTCTACAGGGTGAGACCCACCTTGGAAAACATGAGCGACTTTGAGGTTTATGATAAGTATCGGCTCAATCGCGAACAGCTCATTGGCCTTTACGATCTTCTTAAACCTCATTTGGAGCCACGTATAAGAATAAGGACTGCTGTTCCCGCCATGAGTAAGATGCTAAGCTGTCTATACGTCCTGGCCTCCGGGAGTTTTCAATCCGGAGAAATGTACATGCATGGCCTGGCTCAAGGTACATTCTCTGTGGTGTTTGATAACTTTCTGGATGCCATGGTACGTATCAGTAAGCAATACATAGGATTCCCACAGAATGATGGTGATTGGAGGCGCCTGAAGCGGGAATTCTATGATATTGCTGAATTGCCCAATGTCTTGGGAGCCATTGATTGTACCCACATTGCGCTGCGTGCTCCAATTGATGACTTGCCCTTCAGAAATCGCAAACATTTTCATAGCCTCAACGTGCAGTATGTTTGTGACGCACGGATGAGGATTATGCATGTGTGTGCGAATTTTGGAGGGGCTAGTCATGATGCCCGCATCCTCTCTCTGTCGTCCCTGTGGAGACCGTTTGAGGAAAGACAAATGCCCCCTGGTTATCTCGTTGGTGAGTATTTGTGCACAACATGGTTAATTATTGTGACAATTGCCACTGTAGTTTTAAAATGTTAGCGTAATGTTCAGCTCTCGGATGCAATTTAACCATTTATTTTTTTCCCCCGCTAATGTCTACTTTTAGTTCAATGCAGATATGTAGCATGTCTTACCTTAAATGCTCAGATAGAGAATGCAATGTAACCATGTAGTTTGCATTTTACACAAGGTTTGATTTAGGAGAAATACGCATATGTAGCATGTCTTAGCTGAAATGGCAAGATATTAGCTAATGCAATTTAACCATGTCATTGTCTCTTTCCGCTAATGTCTACTTTTAGTTCAATGCAGATATGTAGCATGTCTTACCTTAAATGCTCAGATATGTAGCATGTCTTAGCTGAAATGGGAAGATATTAGCTAATGCAATTTAACCATGTCATTGTCTCTTTCCGCTAATGTCTTTTAGTTCAATGCAGATATGTAGCATGTCTTACCTTAAATGCTCAGATAGAGAATGTTCGGGCTCCTGAAGATGAGGTTCAGGTGCCTGGACAGGTCGGGAGGAGCCCTCCAGTACAACCCAAAGAAGGTGGCTAAGATCGTTGTAGCCTGTAGCGTCCTGCATAATATTGCACAGCGGGCTGGGATGCTGCAGGGCGTCCCGGCGCACCGAAACCTCCTCAGAGATGAGGAGGATGATCCTGTTCTAGAGGGGCCATTCCGGGATGAGGGGCTCAATGTCAGAGCAGACATAATCAACCGCCACTTTAGACGGTAAATAATAGAAGTTAGACTGGAGTATTGTCAATAGATGTGAACTCTAGGGAAATGACAAGTAGAGAATTGTGCAAACATGTTAGGATTTATTAATATAGGTGATGCTCTGGGCATTCGGTCCTGTAGCGAGTCTTTGCCACCTGGTTTTTAAAGAGGACATCAGATAAGTATAAATGTATGGACTGTTGCTGGCATGAATTGTACACAAATACATCATATGGCATACATTTTCTAAACTAGTATTTAGTTTACACATTACTTAAAATGTAAATACTCAGAAAGGGATCCTCTAGCATAACTATCCTCTAGCATGACTATGGTTCAATGTCACACATTAGAGGTTCGTTCTGCTCAATATGACTCATCTTCACACTTGATAGAACATAACACAAGATGCTACACACGCTTAGTAAGCTAGTGACAGAAATGTATTCTGAAATGGGGGGTGGGAGAGGGGTACAGAACTGATTCACACACTTGTAGTAATTTTTAACTTTTTCTGCCATTAGGGAGCCATTAGGGAGCTGACTTAATCTAAAGACTGAAAGGGAAGAATTAGAAGCCTGACAGTGAAGATTGCCCAGACTGACAGTGGAAAAGGGCAAGATTGAAATTGAAGTATACCAATGGGATCATGTCTGGCATTATCTTTCCAATCTGCTGACCTTGAAAACCATACAAAGACATGTTCACATGGTAAGTGCCAACTATTTGATAGAATAAGGCTGTGGAGGCATCCTATTGGAGACACTTAGATGATTTTCTAATTTTTAGATGGTATTTCACAGTCCTCTATTTTTGAACTGATGAATAACACACCTATTGAAGATCAACTGTTTACCCCTGAATTGACTTTCAAAGACCATGCATTATCCAGGTTGGTGTACCAATGCATGCTAGTTAAGAATCACAGGAAGAATGTTGAATATTAGTAGCTTACATACATTAGTCATATTTAGTTCATAATTAGATATTTAGGAATCACAATCAGACACTTAGATGATTTTACTTTTTTAGATGGTATTTCACAGTCCTCTATTTTATGAACTGATGAATAAGACACCTATTGAAGATCAACTGTTTACCCCTGAATTGACTTTCAAAGACCATGCATTATCCAGGTTGGTGTACCAATGCATGCTAGTTAAGAATCACAGGAAGAATGTTGAATATTGGTAGCTTACATACATTAGTCATACTTATTTCATAATTAGATATTTAGGGATCACAATCAGAAAAAGGAATACATATTATAGTTGATATAGAGGTGGACATGAAATATTACATTTATGTTCAGCATACATATATATTATTGAAATGTGATATACATTATAATGTATAATTAGAAATTCAGATATTTAAATTTATTTTTTTATTACATAATATAATGGTGTATGGTTTTTTTTTTAAATTTAATTAATAAATATCTTGATAAAATGTTGAACAAAGTTAGAGCATAGACACAAGATGATTGTAAATGTATTTTATGAATATTTGACAACGTGTGTATTAACTTTGTTAAAAAAAATTTTTTTTTATTTCAGATTGTCATCTGATGACTTCCAGGAATATTTTTTTGTTTTGGTTTCAGAAACTTTTAATTTTTTAAATGGTAATAATAAACATTTTATTATTAAATACACTCTTTTGAACAGATTATAATAAATATCCAGATAATCTGTCAATAAAAAACAATTTGACTCCCATGACTGGTAGTTGGCTATTTGACAAGCACATGCATAAGATCAAATAATGCATTAATTGTAGAAAATCCACTGATTCAGAGAATATTACATTAAACTATCTTTTTTAAAATTAATTGGGGAGTGAGATCCATCGATGCTTTTCTTTTGAAATTCTTAGATGTTAAAATAATTTCGGATATGTAGTCAAAATTTGACATAAATTATTTGTTTTCACTTTTAAGAAGGGGAAGTGGTTCAATTACATTAAAGTGACAGTGTTGTTGAATGTAAAATTAATTTTATAAGATCTTGTATCTTCCTTAGGTATCTCAAAACATTATTTTCGAAATTCTTTTAATTTTTACATTTATAAATGTTAGGTCATTTAACTTGATATTTTTCACAAGCTAGTTATTGGATGCCAGGTTAATCAATTTAATTTTCTAGTGGAGTCATTTAACTATAGTTATTAATATTATGTAGTTTTTAAAATCTTACCTCTTGGGTTAGACATCACATATCTATATATAATTTTCATTCCCCTTTAGTTTATTTTGACAATGTTAAATCAACATTCCAAATGTTTTGGTCCTTAAAGGGACATTCACAAAGTATATTGTGTATTGATTTTTCAATAAGTCATAAAAGAATTTAAACATATTTAGAAAGTACTATAGAATTACATTCAGTCTTTAAATATAATTTTAAAAAGATACATCAATGCACATATCTTAGTCAATTACATAAGGCATCTATGTGCAACCAACAATCAGCATCAAAATAGCCTATGTAGATATGTATTTAATCCAAGAATATATCATTACAATCTAATGATTGAATACCAAAACATATTAAGTTGTTCAAATATTATAATCTTATCCAAAATGCATACATAACATATAGCTTAATGTCCCTTTAAGCTGAAGACTCCGAAATACCTCCTTTACAATATATATTTCAGTCAGTGTGTAAAACAATCCAGAAGTTAATCTAAATTTGCTTTACTCATATGTTATACTAATTTAGCAAAAGGAAGGTGCTTAGGTTTCTGATTTTTCAAGCATTATTGTGAAATGTTTCTTTAAAGGGACATGAACTCAAAATATACTTAAAGGGAGACAGTTAAAAAATTAATGATTTATACATTCTGAATGAGTATTCTATTTTAAGCAACTTTAACAATTGTCTCATATTATGAATGCTCCTTGTGATGTTGCTATCATTACTTTAAAAATAAGGCATTAAATAGATAATTTATTTGCTTCAGTACTCTGGACAGAACTTGGTTTTTTTGTTTGGATTAATTTATCCAACAATCATCAAGGACAACCCAGGTTTTTGGAAACAATTGTCCGTAATCTAAAATATCATTATTGATTTGCAAAGAAAGATAACAAGATAATTCTTAACATTTGAGAATCGGATTAAATTATAAAGTTGTTTAACATTTCATGCTCAATCTGAATCACGAACGCTAAATTTGTTTGGAAAGTGTCCCTTTAAGAGATTTAAAGAGTGTATTTACTTCTCTTCTTATCTTGACATACTTTGCTTGAAAAGCATATCGAGATAGGCTCAGTAGATGAAGATTGGTGGATGCACAGAGATGCCTTATGTGATTGGCTCAACCATGTGCATTTAAATTTCTTCTGTTGAGGATATCTAAATACTCAGATAAATTGATTTACATTTTAAAGTCTAAACAATTTTCTATCTCTACAGATCATTTGATACAATTGTTTGTTTGTAATGTCTATTTAAAAATAAAGACGCCATTGCACAATAACATATATGAGCAGTTCAGACAAATACAAGCTCGAGGTTTATTTACTAATAACAAACAAACCTGTAGTTTAACATTTATAAACAGATTATCCAAGTTACTGACATTATAACCTGAATTTGAACATTCTGAAATATTGCGTGGGAAACGCATCTTGAAACACCAGATTAGCATCTTTAAGCATTAGAGTCTAATGTCACGCAATAGCACACAATCAATGTGCATTATAATTACATTTAATAGAGCAATATCAATACTTCACAATAAGTCAAGAAATGGATTTTATGAACAATAAAGACATACAATATTAAATGTGTATTTGTATTAAAGAAACAGACCGTTATTAAACCGAGAAATGTCTACAATTTAATCATTAATATTTAACGGATCACGGATATTAAATCTGCGTCACACATATCCGCATGACAGGCCCATGAGTTACAAATAAGTCTACATGAAAAATGAAGTTACAGCACCACCAGGAGGTATGTGTAAGGAAGTTACTAAGATATGAAACATTAAGGAACGGCCAATCAGAGTTCATCACACAAACACAACTTGAGTCAGGATGGTCTCACAGACATTCTAACAATATTTCAAACTTTTATCCAATCAGATGTACAGATAACTTGCCCCATGGTGCATCTCATGTTTACTTCACCATATAAAAGTCCATTACACGTTGCCATCTTTGTCAGTTCTCTAATGCCTGCAGGCAGTATAGATTTCTTTACAAAAGATATTCAACAACCCAGCAGGCATGAAACCTCCCAGGTTCACCAAGGAGGAGAGCGCTGCACTGGTCCACGCCGTCAAGGAATTTTATCCCCAGCTGTTTGGGAACAAGAGGAGGTTGACAGATGCGCCTGTTAAGAAGGCCCTCTGGGAGTCTATCACCAATGCGGTTAAATTGGTGTGTGACGTCCAGAGGAGCCAGGATCAAATCATGAGGAGATTCGGAGATATGAGGTTGCGCTTAACAAAAAAAGTCAACCTCATAAGGGACTGTGTACAAGCCCGTAAAAGAGGGGGCCAAAGAAAGGCCCCGCGGAAACTATACCTACTCCCTTATGAGGTGACTTTATGCGAGCTCCTCAATCTCCGGGTCCCCAAAAGATTTAGATCCTCGCCATCCTCGGCCTCCTCTTCTTCCCTCCCAGCTGCGGGATCTGAAAGTCCTGATGCGGGGGCCAGGGCAGCTGCTTCTCCGTCCGGTGGCCTGGGAGGAGATGATGGAGAATCTGAACCAGGTAACTATCCAACTTCATATAATATCTTAATATTTGATTTATTTTTAAAAAATGTGTATATAGTCAGATACTAAACCTATACAGATCTCACAACATACACTACATATGTAATGTTTCTGTAAAGACTTAACTTGTATTGGATCTCAACTGCCAGAGTTGTAGATAAATTTTGTGTGTACCACTCTGGTTAACAGACTATTGTATCGGCATAGGCTGTGTTATAACAGAGTGAATTTCTCAGATGACTTAAAATGTGTCAAAATAGGGTCAAATATGGCTACTGTAACTTTGTAGCAATATTAGGTAAATTAAGTAGAGAGAGTAACTAAATTAATGGCTTCCCTTAAGTAGTTAAAGTCACAATGTACAGTTCCTTAGTTATTCTATAAACAGCAAGTGTCTGAGTGTGGTCTTTCCTTCAGCAGCAGCTTACAGGCTTTAGAAATGCAAGGCGAGTAGTGAGGAGACAGAGCGCTGATCTCTGCAGCGGCTGACAGGGGCGTGACTGACTCTGAAGGAGTTCCCCCAGCCGATGACGTCACTTCGGTTCCGTAGCGGTACAGAGAAGACGGCTTACTGAGATTCCTTAGCCGCTATAGTGATAACGGTCAGTGAGACAATATAGTAAGAGAAGTGCTCGTATGTTCAGAAGTGAACTGATAGAACTTACTCAGTTGATTATTTCCCAGGCGGTGTCACAGTAGCCGCAAGTTGTAAGTGAAGCGTGTTGTTGTTATGATCCCCGGAGGGGAGAGCTTAAACAGGCACTAACAAACCTTGCTGTGGAGATGGTACACAATCCCAGAGAGGCTATATTGAGTGAAGAGCTGTTATAAGTTTAGATGTACAGTAGCGTAGAACAGGAGGGTCCTTTCAGAGACCAGCTGCAGCTGGTATTTATAATCCAATATAGCGATTTTCTCCTAAATCTAATCTCTTGCTATTTAGGCACGATAAACCACAGTGCAGAGAGCTTAGCTAACCTGAACACAATTACTAAGCACTTGTTTGGGGTGGAGACAAGCCTTAAATACAGGTGAATAGAGGTGAGCTGCAGTAACAGGGAAAACCAGGAGTGGAATCCTCACAGATCCCCCCCTCAAGCAAGCCGACCACGGCTGGATGCTTAAGTCTATGTGGATAACGTCTGTGAAAACGTGAAATAAGTTGTCCAGCATCTATGTGGGTATGGGGTTCCCAAGAGTCCTCATCGGAAGAAAATCCCTTCCACCTCACAAGGTACTGAAGTTCACCATTCGAATACCTCGAATCTAGGAGATCATGAACTTCATAGACTTGAGGGTCTAGTCGTACTGGGTCAGGAGGAAGGAGAGGTATAGGAGGAATTTGACCAAGATAAGGCTTAAGCAATGAAACGTGGAACGTCGGGTGGATTACCAAGGAATCTGGCAGATCGAATGTGACAGCATTTTCGTTTATGATACGAGTAATCTTGAATGGACCAATAAACAAACTGGCCAGTTTTTTCCTAGGTAGGTGTAATTTAATGTTTTTTGTAGACAACCACACCAAGTCTTCTACCTTATACTTAGGGGCGGCTCTCCGTCGTAAGTCATAATACTTTTTCTGGGTCGCTTGTGCATGCTGAATATTTGTCCTTATATGCTGGAAGTTTTCAGCCAACCTTTGTATCAATTCATCAACACAAGGTGTATTTTCTGTGGAAGAATGTTGGATACTAAATTTAGGATTGAAGCCATAATTTGCGAAAAAAGGGGAGTAATTGGTGGTGCTATTAATAGTGTTGTTGTACAAAAATTCAGCCATAGAGAGGAAGGCTGACCATTTGTTTTGGTGGTAAGAACAGTAACAACGTAAATATTGTTCAAGCCATTGATTTAGTCTTTCCGTTTGGCCGTTCGTCTGGGGGTGGAAGGCAGTACTTAGTCGTTGTTCAATTTGAAGCGTGTTCGTGAGTGCTTTCCAGAACTTTGAAGTGAACTGACTTCCTCTGTCAGTGGTTAAGGCTGTTGGTAAACCATGGTATCTAACAACGTTGTTTAGAAACAAATGTGCAGTTTCTAGAGAAGTAGGTAATTTGTGGTATGAAATGAAATGGGCCATTTTAGTTAAGTGGTCTGTTACGACTAATATGGTCGTTTGTCCAGAGCTGGGTGGTAAGTCAACTATAAAATCCATGCCTAAATGAGACCAGGGTGAGTTAGGGATTTCCAAGGGCATGAGATGTCCATATGGTGGTTGTCTTTCAGGTTTCGATACTATACAACTGTTACACCGGTGAATGTAATCTTTGATACTGTTTTCCATAGATGGCCACCAATAAGTTCTGGTTAGTAACTGTTTGGTGCGTTTGATACCCGGATGACCAAGTAGAGGTGGGTCGTGGTGTTCTTTGATAAGCTTTGCTCTGAGTGTTTCTGGGACGTATAACCTAGAGCCATAGAAGTACAAGCCATCTTTCCGGATTAAGGAGTTCAAAGGGGTTCGGTTCTCAAGAGCTAGAGCAGCATCGTATTCCTGAACTGGAATGGAGAGTAGTGCAAGGAATCTGTTGGGTGGTAAAATACAACTTGGTGGTTGTTGCTGAATGGGTCTTGGATCTCTACGGGATAGAGCATCTGCTTTACCGTTTTTTCATCCTGGCCTGTAGATGATTTGGAAATCGAAACGACTAAAGAAAAGGCTCCATCTGACCTGTCTTCCAGATAGGGTTTTGTTGTTTTGTAGAAATTCGAGATTACTGTGGTCAGTATATATTATGATGGGAGTGGAGGTGCTTTCTAGGAGATGTCTCCAGAATTCAAGTGCTCTCTTGATAGCCAATAGTTCCTTATCTCCAATGGAATAATTCATTTCAGCTGATGTCATAATCTTTGAATAGAACCCAATAGGAAATAGAGGATCTTTAGGTGTTTTGCGTTGTGAAAGGACTGCACCTAGTGCATAGTCTGAAGAGTCAACTTCCAAAACGTACTGTAGATCTGGGTCAGGATACTTTAGAATAGGAGCGGAAGAGAAGGTATCTTTCAGAAAAGCAAAAGAATCCGCAGCTTCCTTTGACCAACGGAATGTGCAATTTGAGCTTGTAAGAGTGGTAAGGGGTTTTGAGATTCCAGAGAAATTGCGAATGAATTTCCTGTAATAATTACTGAACCCAAGGAATTTTTGTAGATCCTTTCTGGTGGCTGGGGTAGGCCATAATTTTACTGCATCAACCTTGGCTTCTTGCATTCGTATTCCATCAGGGCTGATGGAATAACCGAGGAAATCAATAGACCTTGTGTGAAAAATGCATTTTTCCAATTTGGCGTAAAGTTGGTGAACCTGGAGACGTGACAGAACCCAGCTGACATGTTTTATGTGGTCAGTTGTATTTGAGGAATATATCAAAATGTCATCCAGGTAAACGATAACACAAGTGTCGAGTAGATCATGGAAGATATCATTTATGAAGAACTGGAAAGTTGCTGGAGCATTAGTAAGACCGAAAGGCATAACCAAATACTCATATAAACCGTATCTCGTTCTGAAAGCGGTGAGCCATTCATCTCCCTCTCTGATACGAACTAGATTGTACGCACCCCTCAGATCCAACTTGGTGTAAATGGTAGCATGTCGTAGTCTCTCAATAAGTTCTGGGATGAGTGGTAGTGGGTAGCGTTTTTTTATGGTAATCTTGTTTAGCTGTCTGAAATCTATGATAGGACGTAGGGATTGATCCTTGTTCCGGACAAAGAAGATTCCAGCACCGGCTGGCGAGACTGATGGACGGATGAACCCCTTTTTCAAGTTTTCATCTAAATAAGTTTTGAGGTGGTCTAGTTCAGATTGACAGAGTGGATATAGGTGCCCTATAGGAGGGGATGTACCTGGTTTTAACTCTATAGGGCAGTCGTAAGGGTGATGAGGAGGGAGTGTTTCTGCCTCCTTTTTACTGAAGACTTCTGAGAAGTGTGTGTATTCAAGTGGTACAAGAGACTCAGAAGTGGAGGTCAGAGAATGAAATGACTGCCTAAGACATGTTTGTTCAACTGTATTTGTAGTGTTTTCCAAGTGATCTGGGGTTCATGTAGTTGTAACCATGTTAAACCAAGGACAATAGGGAAGAGGGGAGATGTGATTACATCAAAAGAGAGATGTTCGTGGTGGTTTTTTAATGTGGTGACTGAAAGAGGGATAGTGTGATGTGTAATAGGTCCGGATGAAATCTCAGAGCCATCCACTACACGAAGTGAAATAGGAGACAATTTTTTGATCAAAGGAATTTTATTGGTTGACACCAAAGAGCTGTCGATATAGTTCCCTTGGGCTCCTGTGTCCACGATCGCTGGAATGGTCATATGCTTACTAGCCCACTGTAAAGACAAAATTAGAGAACAGTGAAGAGGTTTGTTAAGTACTATCTGGGAGATAAAGTTGGTATTGTACTTACTGTTCTTCTTCACTGGTATAGAAGGGCAATCCTTGACACTATGGGAAGAGGCACCACAATACATACAAAGACCCCTGGTCTTCCTTCTCAGGCGTTCCTCTGGAGGAAGGGGACCCCTGAAGATACTTATGTCCATGGCTTCAGCCCCGCCTGGACTAGGACTAGGGGAGCTGGAAATTGGGAGACTTGGAGTGGAAACCTTTTTGTAAGCGTGGTCCGGGTATTGGCGTTATGATCTTCTCTCCCTCAGTCTTCTGTCGATTTGGCTACTTAACCTCATAAGGGCTTCAAGGGTCTCTGGTAATTCGGTTCTTGCTAGTTCATCCTTGACTGCATCAGAAAGGCCTAGCCTGAACTGATTTCTGAGGGCTATGGCATTCCATTGGGAGTCAATAGAGTACTGTTTGAACTCCGTTATGTAATGTTCCACGGCTCTAGTTCCTTGTTTCAATTTCCTCATTTTGTTCTCAGCTGTGTATTGCAGGTTGGCATCATTATACAATTCATCCATAACGTCAAGAAATGATGAGAAGGAGGATAAGACTGGATTGTTAGTCTCAAATAGAGTGTCGGCCCAAATGCGAGGTTCACCGCTTAGGTAGCTTATCATCGTAAGAACTTTTACCCTGTCATTAGGATAGGTCCTGGGTTTTAAACTGAAATTGAGGAGACAAGCATTTTTGAAGTGTCTGTATTGATTTCTCTCCCCATGAAAGAAATCAGGGGGGGCAACAAAGGGTTCAGCTGGGGTCTCATGAGCTGTCTGTTTTGGAGTGATGCTGTCTTTAATGACTTTTCTTAAAGTCTCATTCTCCACTTGTAGCTCTCTTAGCCCCTGGCTAAGTTGATCTACCCTTTGGGATAGGTTGAAGACAATTTGTGGGAGCTCGGCTGGATCCATGTTAATGGCTTAGTAATTCTGTAATGTTTCTGTAAAGACTTAACTTGTATTGGATCTCAACTGCCAGAGTTGTAGATAAATTTTGTGTGTACCACTCTGGTTAACAGACTATTGTATCGGCATAGGCTGTGTTATAACAGAGTGAATTTCTCAGATGACTTAAAATGTGTCAAAATAGGGTCAAATATGGCTACTGTAACTTTGTAGCAATATTAGGTAAATTAAGTAGAGAGAGTAACTAAATTAATGGCTTCCCTTAAGTAGTTAAAGTCACAATGTACAGTTCCTTAGTTATTCTATAAACAGCAAGTGTCTGAGTGTGGTCTTTCCTTCAGCAGCAGCTTACAGGCTTTAGAAATGCAAGGCGAGTAGTGAGGAGACAGAGCGCTGATCTCTGCAGCGGCTGACAGGGGTGTGACTGACTCTGAAGGAGTTCCCCCAGCCGATGATGTCACTTCGGTTCCGTAGCGGTACAGAGAAGACGGCTTACTGAGATTCCTTAGCCGCTATAGTGATAACGGTCAGTGAGACAATATAGTAAGAGAAGTGCTCGTATGTTCAGAAGTGAACTGATAGAACTTACTCAGTTGATTATTTCCCAGGCGGTGTCCCAGTAACCGCAAGTTGTAAGTGAAGCGTGTTGTTGTTATGATCCCCGGAGGGGAGAGCTTAAACAGGCACTAACAAACCTTGCTGTGGAGATGGTACACAATCCCAGAGAGGCTATATTGAGTGAAGAGCTGTTATAAGTTTAGATGTACAGTAGCGTAGAACAGGAGGGTCCTTTCAGAGACCAGCTGCAGCTGGTATTTATAATCCAATATAGCGATTTTCTCCTAAATCTAATCTCTTGCTATTTAGGCACGATAAACCACAGTGCAGAGAGCTTAGCTAACCTGAACACAATTACTAAGCACTTGTTTGGGGTGGAGACAAGCCTTAAATACAGGTGAATAGAGGTGAGCTGCAGTAACAGGGAGAACCAGGAGTGGAATTCTCACAACATATGATGTTTAGATATCTGATTTTAGATTAGTGACACATGAAATAGGAATGATGTTTCTTGCGCTCTACAGAATATGCGTCACAGAGCGAAAATGGAATAGCGCATACACGTTAACATGGGTTAGCTGTAAGTGGCATTGCTTTATACATGTTGGTCAAATGACGGATGCGTAATTCCGCTTGGAATCATTGCGCAATGATCGCGAAAATGGAATTGCGCATACACGTTAACATGGGTTTGCTGTAAGTGGCATTGCTTTATACATGTTGGTCAAATGACGGATGCGTAATTCCGCTTGGAATCATTGCGCAATGATCGCGAAAATGGAATTGCGCATACACGTTAACATGGGTTTGCTGTAAGTGGCATTGCTTTATACATGTTGGTCAAATGACGGATGCGTAATTCCGCTTGGAATCATTGCGCAATGATCGCGAAAATGGAATTGCGCATACACGTTAACATGGGTTTGCTGTAATTGGCATTGCTTTACACATGTTGGTCAAAATGAAATGTGAATTATTATATATGTGAAGAATACAGTATTCTTATTTTCAATATTATACATAATAAAAAAAGAAGAATCCAAATAAATTATAACATATGCCCATCAATTGATGAGAATGAAATAACACAAAAAAATAATTTAAGCTACAGTAAACAACACAACTGATTGAAAATAAGAGTACAGGATATATTTATCATGAATTGAATTGAGGAAACAATTAACTCATGGGACTACCAAAGGATTAATAGTTTTTAATTGATTTGCTAATAATGTAAAGATTTTAAACATGGCATGATTTGTATTAATGATATCCAATCCTCATTTAATATATTACAGATCTGGATGTTGGTGCTGGATCCTCAAGGCAGGGCTTGTCACAGTATGGTATGTCTCATTTTAATTGACATTTGTCTTAGAAACATGGACAGAACATTACATACTAAATCCACATTGTTCAATATTTATATGTATCTTCAAAATGGATTTTAAAACTTTTTGCAAATAAGAATAAATAAAACCAAAAAATAGGATTACATTGTAAGACTACTCTGATTTTGTTTTGAATTTAAGATATCCCATCTATTCTGGATGTCTTAATTTTAATGTAAGATTCTTTGAATGTCCAATTTATATTCTTCCCTTGTGTATTGCTTAATCTTATTTGTATACATTTTTAAAAAATACACACAATTTTGCATATGTTTAGATTTTAAAAATATAGATTCCATTTTTGAAATTGATCACGTCATTTAAGGGACATGCCAACTAAATTTTACATAGAATTATTTTTAAACGTGATTTTATTGTTTTGTTTAAACATTTTATGAGCTACATTGGTTCAGTCTATTGTTTTAGTTCTTAAAAAAATTAATGGATTTTGGTTTAGGTTAAACAATGCATTACTGGTATTATCCGGCTGTTTTTCTATGCATAAATTGGCATATTTCCAAAAGTTAAAATCATGTGTTCAGATAACAGTAGTACATAGTTTAAAAAAGTATACAATTACACATTTAGAGCTTCATGTCCCTTTAATAGATGAAAATTAAATAATTCTTAGGATATCCTTAAATAACATATTAGATTGGAATTGCATGCTCAGTCCCATTCATTACATCAACATATGGAGTAGAGAATTCATTAACACCAACATTGTCAAATCAATATAATTTTATATTAAAGGGATACTGAGCTAAAATTATTAATGTTGTCATTCAGATAGAGCATGCAATATAAATCAACATTTAAATATAATACTATAATCATATGTGAAATATTCTATTGCTAAATGTATTTTAAAATCAAGAATGTACGTTTATCTGCAGCTCAATTTTGGTTGACCAACCTGGGTTTTGATTGATGATTGGTGGATACCTTCAACAAACAATATTTATTGAATCCAATATTGCTTATCTGCCTTTAAGATTAAAATGTAGCAACATTCAAATTATAATAGGAGTCAATGTTAAATCATTTGGAACAGTTTGAACAGTGAAATCAATGATTTAAATAAATCATGTCAGTGTCCCTTTAATAAACAATAGATTCATTCATCTTTACATTCTTTGGATTAGACAATATTGATATATAATTCACATATTCACTGTTGGAGTTACTTTATAGATATCAGCATACTCTAACAGCACCATGATTACATGTTTGTACTAATCAATTTGGTTTTGTATTGTGATAAATATGTGTTGTGTCCTAAACAAGATTACTGTACATTGCACAAATGGCTCGATGTGCCACATGTCTTTGTTTATATTTGTCAACAGCTGTTATTCAAAATGTGGTTTGTGTGTATTCTTTTAAGAACATTGATCAATGGGTATATTTAGATATGCAATAGCATCGTATGAGATGAGTTTGATGTCTAATATAGTCAGAAATTAAACATATGTTCAATACATCATTTTTAACAGAATCCCCTTGATTCAATCAAGCATTTTTTTGTTTAATGACTGCTCTATTCTTCACATTTTCAAGTTGATTATTCTTAAAATTCGCTACAGATGTGATTTAGTGCTATCCCAAATGTGTTCACTAATATATATCTATATCATTCATAGAGAGAGTTGGTGTGGGGAGCCCAGAGGAATCCAGCACTGACACAGAGCCGCCTTTGCGGTCTCCTGGTAAGTCCATTGACTCATTTATATGTCATTGAAGGTGTATTGGTAATCAATATTATGAGCATGATTCTGATGAAGCATAACATTTGAAACAAACATATAATTTACTCCTCTGATTATATATTAATTTTCTTTGAATATTGAAAGATTAATAATTAAAACTTCCTTAGTCTACACCTTTGTTATTCAGAAGATGTATAGCATATGTTTGTTTCCATGTTCATTTTTGACAACAGTCATCAAGTGATACACACATGAGAAATCTTAAATGTTCTATGTACTATGCTTTTATGATTTTAAAATTAATACAAACAATACATCGAAAATCTGAATCATTGAGAATAACAAATCTAATGTCATTTGTATGCTCCATCAAAATGATGTAAATCATAACTTTGGGTGTGTATATCTTTAATGCAACATTGATGTGTGTCTTTGATCAACAGTAACATATGTTATAATATCTGATCTTAACGTGTACACAACATGTTATGTTTTACAGAGATTGATTTAACATGTGTGACGGAGGAGGAAGAGGCTGCCTTGAAGTCTGATAGTATGTGAAATATATCTATCATGTTTCCAACATGTTGCTTTATTGGAAATCATTTTATTGAAGACATTCAAAGTCTACAGCTTTTGCACTTTAAAAAGGAATATTATTTGTCTGTTCAAATACACTACTGCCCCCTTTCTATATCAGGCAGCATGAAAATATGCTTGGATGGTTTTTTTTTTTTAATTTATAATTCATGCCATCATTATGTCACATGCATATTCCAGGCCAAAACACAATAATAATGTTATAATTGTACAGACAGTCATTGATATTCATCTGAGTGCCTATATGCATACCATATCCTCATTTCATAATTGTTTAGAAATTCAAACACACTTCGAAGTATATTGAAAACATAATCAATTTGAAATGCGTTGATTTGATTTCATGATGTATGAGATGTTAATATATTTGGATTATTTTTTTCAGATGGATCCTCCACCTCTGGTCATCTGGTTTCCGCCCCTGCCCAGTCCCCTGCCCAGTCACAGACCCCTGCCCAGGCCCAGACCCCTGCCCAGGCCCAGACCACTGCCCAGGCCCAGACCCCTGCCCAGGCCCAGACCCCTGCCCAGGCCCAGACCACTGCCCATGCCCAGACCCCTGCCCAGGCACAGACTCCTGCCCAGGCCCAGACCCCTGCCCAGGCCCAGACCCCTGCCCAGGCCCAGACCACTGCCCAGGCCCAGACCCCTGCCCAGGCCCAGACCCCTGCCCAGGCCCAGACCCCTGCCCAGGCCCAGACAACTGCCCAGGCCCAGACCCCTGCCCAGGCACAGACTCCTGCCCAGGCCCAGACCCCTGCCCAGGCCCAAACCCCTGCCGGCCCTTCCCATTTGTCATTTCCTGTCCCTCCCAAAAAACGCCCCTTCCCTGTCCCTCCCAAAACACGCCCCTTCACCCCCCTTCGCCGCTCTCCCCGTATTATGGCCCATACAGCTGCCCAGACCCCAACTCACCACTCCCCAGCTGTACGGCCTACCCCGGAGCAGCAGCTCATCCCTCCCCAACCCAATCCCATCCCTCCCCAACACAATCCCATCCCTCCCCAACACAATCCCATCCCTCCCCCCTGTCTCAACCTTCATTGTCCTGGGTGTCGGATTGTCCTTCCCAGGCACAGCTGTAAGTATCATTCAAAATCCACATTATAAGATACTTAAAGGTACACTGAAGGAAAATTGTTTCTATTGTGATTCAAATAGAGCATGCAATGTTAATCAAATTTATAATTTACTACTCTTATGAATTATTCTTCATTCTCTTGCTATCTTTATTGAAACAAAGAAATGCCTAGAATTAATTTTAAATAGAAAATAATTTTGGACATCATTTCTTTATTGTTGGATGAATGTATCCATCAACCAGCAGGGACAACCAAAGTTGATAAACAAATATGGCCTGCCCTATAAACCTACATTCTTGCATTCAAAATCTAGCTAGAGAATTCTAACATTTAAAGAATATGTGTATTTTTTTCATATTTGTAATGTCATGCTCTATCTGAATCAGTCAATTAAATATTTAGGTTCAGTGTCCCTTTAATTTGATATCACTACATATACCAATCACCACTACTTGGATCCAACAATTTATGTACAAATGTTGATACATTATCTCTTGTCTAACCCAGTGGGAATGTAATTTCTTCAGGTTGCTATGTTTACACAGCTTGTCCTCAACGCCAAAATGTTTAAGGATAGGTGTGCCTACCACAGTATAATTAAAATATTTAAATTGCTAATGTAAGTACAATGTAAATCCTTTAACAAGATTTGATACACTCAAGCTGTATAAGTGGATCATCGAAAACCAATTAAAGGGGACAACATGTTTGAGTAAACTGTCCCTTTAATGATTTCGGTCTGTCTGAATAACATATTTACAGGCCCATTTATCAAGCTCCGTACAGAGCTTGAAGGGCTGTGTTGCTGGCGAGTCTTCAGACTTGCCAGAAACACAACTTATGAAGCAGCGGTCACAAAGACCGCTGCTCCATAACCCTGTCCGCCTGCTCTGAGCAGGCGGACAGGAATCGCTGGAAATCAACCCGATCGAATATGATCGGGTTGATTGACACCTCCCTGCTGGCGGCCGATTGGCCGCGAGTCAGCAGGAGGCGGCGTTGCACCAGCAGCTCTTGTGAGCTGCTGGTGCAATGTTAAATGCGGAGAGCGTATTGCTCTCCGCATTTAGCAAGGTCTTGCGGACCTGATCCGCAGTGTCGGTACAGGTCCTCAAGCCCTTTGATAAATGGGCCTGCTAATGTGTAAAGAATCAATTTAAACAAATTGATGTAAAGATTGATTTGTCTTTATGATGACAATGTATCTTTGCTTATTTTTTTCGTCTATTGTGTAATTATCCTTAATATTTTATTTATTCTTTATTTTAGGCTGTGACTCAGCATGGCTCATGCTAGAAGGTATAGCACGAGTAGAGCAGGCCGTGTTGAGGAACGCAGCTGTCCTGAGAGGGATGAACCACACCATGCAGGCCCAGCTCCGGGTTCAGGATTTGACTCTGCGGCAGATCATGCTATTAAATTCAAGGCCTGAATCTGGAGCTGGACATGCACAGGACAATGAAGAGGATGACCAGTAAGTGGAGGATCTGGAGATGCTCCAAGGGCGCAGATAAGAATCCTCCGTCCACATGTTGATGTTGTTGTTATTGTCGCCATTTGGCCTTTTTCTAAGTTTATTGTTGTGCCTGTTGCACTCTTTTACCTTGTCATATGGCTCCAATGGGGCTATGGTGGCCCTTGGCAACTCTCTTCATGGACTGTGATGCACTCTGTTACCTTGTCATATGGCTCCAATGGGGCTATGCTGGCCCTTGGCAACTCTCTTCATGGACTGTGATGCACTCTGTTACCTTGTCATATATCTCCAATGGGGCTATGGTGGCCCTTGGCAACTCTCTTCATGTAGTAGTAAGGTTAGGGAACCAAAAGGGGATTTGTGACATTAAAGTCAAGTGTACAATTATACACTAGATAAATCAAATAGCAAATATATTTATATTACACTGTTATTAACAAATATGCTTGAAACAGACGTTACCAGAAGGGGGGAGATAAAGTGAATCCAGGGTTAAGCAACCTCTGAACAATTGTAAGTATACATTACAAAATCTAGAAAACCCCCACCGGTAATTAGACAAGTAAAATAGGGATGTTTATAGAAGGCTAGTGAAGAATGGGATAGGTCACTTCCATAATTCAAATAAATAATAGCCAAATTCTATAGCACCCAAAATTAAAATAAGGGCTAGTGGACAGGGTGTAGCGTGTCTAATCAAATAATCACACAGGGTAGGGAAGTTAGCAAAAAGGTAGTTTCATACGCAAAAGGTAGGTACATTCAAACAGGCATACAAATGCTCAAGCTATGCGCTCAAAGGCGTCCTCCTACCTGCGTACTGCTCTGATTTAACAGAGTCAGACGATTTCTAGCTAAAATCCCTATCAGATAGAGCTAGCTCACATACAATAAAGTTTGTAGAAAACTTCTCATATACACGATGGAGGTATTATGTTCAATACAAACTGTCAATATTTATTCCTCTAGGTTAAGTTCAAGTAGATACATTTAAATCAAAGTCAAAGATTACTGTGTAGCTTATAGCGTAATAGCATATAAAGCTTAACAAAAATGTTGCTGCTTGTTAACCTGGCATTAAAGCGTACTCATATATAACAGTTTTTTAGTATATCAGCATCCCCCCTATAGTTGCAAGTAAAGTGCAGGGTTATAGCGGTATTGAGTTATAGCGGTATTAGGTTTCCGCCTATGCCCTGACAAAGTCACGTTCTGTGACGGAAACGCGTCGGTGGGCGTGGCCTTGGGTGGAACAAGCGTGGTCTAACTGAACTGGTCACATACTTTAAATTAACATTAGCGGCTTTTATACCTAATACCGCTATAACTCAATACCGCTATAACCCTGCACTTTACTTGCAACTATAGGGGGGATGCTGATATACTAAAAAACTGTTATTTATGAGTACGCTTTAATGCCAGGTTAACAAGCAGCAACATGTTTGTTAAGCTTTATATGCTATTACGCTATAAGCTACACAGTAATCTTTGACTTTGATTTAAATGTATCTACTTGAACTTAACCTAGAGGAATAAATATTGACAGTTTGTATTGAACATAATACCTCCATCGTGTAAATGAGACGTTTTCTACAAACTTTATTGTATGTGAGCTAGCTCTATCTGATAGGGATTTTAGCTAGAAATCGTCTGACTCTGTTAAATCAGAGCAGTACGCAGGTAGGAGGATGCCTTTGAGCGCATAGCTTGAGCATTTGTATGCCTGTTTGAATTTACCTACCTTTTGCGTATGAAACTACCTTTTTGCTAACTTCCCTACCCTGTGTGATTATTTGATTAGACACGCTACACCCTGTCCACTAGCCCTTATTTTAATTTTGGGTGCTATAGAATTTGGCTATTATTTATTTGAATTATGGAAGTGACCTATCCCATTCTTCACTAGCCTTCTATAAACATCCCTATTTTACTTGTCTAATTACCGGTGGGGGTTTTCTAGATTTTGTAATGTATACTTACAATTAGTTCAGAGGTTGCTTAACCCTGGATTCACTTTATCTCCCCCCTTCTGGTAACGTCTGTTTCAAGCATATTTGTTAATAAAAGTGTAATATAAATATATTTGCTATTCAACTCTCTTCATGGACTGTGATGCACTCTGTTACCTTAATAGTGAAAAACAGTTAAGATTGAGTGCACCTATTGGATTGAGACAGCTCAACCCTGATAAACAGCTGTTCCTTCAAACAACTGTGAGGGATTGATGGGGTAAAAAACAAGTGAGGGGAGCTGTGAGTATTTCAATACATAAATAATATGTGTTACCGTGACCTTAAAATGAGCTTCTCGTATTGGTTTCAAAATTCAATCATAATATATATTGCGCTGCGATAAGGTAAACAAATAGGTGAAAATTGGGTGAAAAATAGTGAAAATATGACTACAAGAGGTTAAAAAACAAAATATTTAATTGTTGCCATACAAAACAATATTGGACTAGATAATATATTCTGATAGGATAATAAGTGGTAAAGAGCTCTATTACCTTGCGTATATTATATATTAAAATTCCTTAATCACAAGTTAAAATTGACAATAAATTCACAATAAATTCATGCTATAGTGTTCAAAGCATATGATAAAAACAGATTAAGTTAAAATAATTAACGTAGGAGGTGGAAATAAATGTTCATCTGATGAATTGCAAGTATCTTTTGATGTGACTTTAAATGTGACTTTTAGTTGGAAATGAAATTACTCACAGTTTGCTTGAAATAATTTTTCAAGGTGTCTGATTGGTTGAAACAGACAAGCCTTTATATGAATAAAAAAAAAAAAAAAAAAATTTTCGCTGTAGTTAAAACTTGTAGATCGAAATTGTAGATGAAGATAACAACTACTGGATGGTAAAGATGCTGAAACTGTTTACCTAAACTGGGTTTGCAGGAGTTTCAGTTGTTGATAAAACTTGGTTCTATATGTAACGTAGGAGGTGGAAATAAATGTTCATCTGATGAATTGCAAGTATCTTTTGATGTGACTTTAGATGTGACTTTTAGTTGGAAATGAAATTACTCACAGTTTGCAGGAAATAGTTTTTCCAGGTGTCTGATTGGTTGAAACAGACAAGCCTTTATGTGAATAAAATAATTTTTTCGCTGTAGTTGAAACTTGTAGATAGAAATTGTAGATGAAGATAACAACTACTGGATGGTAAAGATGCTGAAACTGTTTACCTAAACTGGGTTTGCAGGAGTTTCAGTTGTTGATAAAACTTGGTTCTGTATATTTAAACTGTTATCTAAGACTTGGTTTGCAGGAGTTTCAGTTGTTGGTATGACTTAATTATAGAAACTGTTTACCTTGTATTTATTTGCTGGAGTTTCTATTTTTCTGGTTGCGTGATGTGTTTGAACGCCTCTCTTTGTAGGTGTCTGTTTGTAGCTGAAACTATATACCCTCCCAGGGTTTGCTGGAGTTTCAGTGATTGATGGTTGGTCTGTAGTGAAACTGTTTACCTAGGAAAGGTTTGCAGGAGTTTCAGACCACCTGTTGGTTATAAAAATCTTTTCTTAAGAGTTGCTGGAGCTGTATACCTTTTTCAAGGTTTGCTGGAGCTTCAGGTCTGGTGAGTGTCCACTTTAAATCTTGTGGTGCTCGGTGTATAGCAATCACCGGTAACGGATTTTTTTTCGTGTTCAATCCTGGGTAGTCTCAGATGCAGACTTGAGTTGTTGGAGTGCACACTAGGGGCAAATCTACGCGTTTCGGCTTCAGCCTTTATCAAGATGCCCAAGGTGTGCTGGTCTTGAGTTTTTAAAGGTGTAGGCGTGATTTCATTGGAGCAATTTGAAATCTGGATCAGCCAATCAGCAAATTGATTGGTAACTATATAGGTTTGTAGCAATTAGTTTTATTATGTTGAAAAAAGGACCTTAGTTTTACCTTAAACATAGGAAAATTGATAAATAAAATATGACATTTATAAAATAGGAAACAATAATAAAATATTTTGATAATTTTAATGGACATTTTTTTGAAATGTAAAAATGTTTAAAAAACTTTTTAAAACTTGTAGATATTAGAACAATGCATTATTTTGGACAGTTTGGTAAATGTACCATTGCTTTAATTTTATTTGGATTTTATGGACTTATATTGGTCTCCCTTTAAATTTATATCTTTGAGTGCTAATGTGGGAGGTTCTTATATTCAAGTATAGAAAGGTATTAATTTAAAGAGGAATTTTAACTTATTCTATATGTGAGGATCAATTTATTTCACCTAAAATTTATAGGTGTAAATTTGTAATTTATAGTACAGATTAGTATGACGTTATTGGCTGTTTTTTTAAATGAGAAAATTAAGAACAGTTGTCATCTACCGAAATGGAAAACAAATATTCCAAAAAATCAATACATTAGAATCAGAAAAAACTGCTCAGATATAAATCATTTTACAACACAATCAGAAATACTAACAAAAAGATTTCAAGAAAAGAAATACGACCCACAATTTCTAAAAAAAAACAAATTGGGAGTCCTTGAAATGAACAGAGATCAAATTTTAAAACCAAAAATAAAAAAAGATTATGTCAACAGAGAGGAAGATCCTCTCTTCAGACCCTTCATAACACAATACAATTCCCAACATCAAGAGATTAGAAAAATCTTAAATAAACACTGGCACTACATAAAACAAGACCAGATTATTGGACACAAACTAAAAAACAGACCACATATCATTTTTAAAAAAAGCTAAAAAATTTAAAAATATTCTTTCCCCCAGCGAATTTAAAAATAAAGAAAGAAACATCCAAGGTACCAAAAACATCTTGAATAAAAAAGTAGAAGGCTTCTTCCCCTGCCCAACTTGCAAATCATGCAAATACAGTACAAAAACTAAATCTTTACAATCAAACAACACAAAACAATATATTAATATTAAAGAAATTATCCGCTGTTCAGACAAAAATGTAATTTATTGCATACAATGCTTATGTGGCCATCAATATTTTGGCCAAACTAGTCGAATGCTAAGAGATCGCATTAGAGAACACTTACATCACATTGAGCATAAAGCTACTAATACAATTCTATACAAACACTTTACAGAATGCCATAATGGCAATACTAGACATATGAAATTTTGGGGTGTTCAGAAAATCATTTTAAACCCTAGAGGGGGAAACATAGAAAATCTACTTCTGAGAAAAGAAGCAGAATATATCCACTCTTTTAAAACTCTACACCCCCACGGACTAAATATGGAATCTGATCTTAATTTTCTCATTTAAAAAAACAGCCAATAACGTCATACTAATCTGTACTATAAATTACAAATTTACACCTATAAATTTTAGGTGAAATAAATTGATCCTCACATATAGAATAAGTTAAAATTCCTCTTTAAATTAATACCTTTCTATACTTGAATATAAGAACCTCCCACATTAGCACTCAAAGATATAAATTTAAAGGGAGACTAATATAAGTCCATAAAATCCAAATAAAATTAAAGCAATGGTACATTTACCAAACTGTCCAAAATAATGCATCAAAGAAAAGAATATAACAATAAAAATATTGTATCAATGAAATTAGACACGCACAATTAATTTTAAAATATGTTTTTTGCAAAAAAAAAAAAAAAACTCTTTAACTCCCAACTATAAGAGGCAACAAATATTTAATTGTTCTAATATCTACAAGTTTTAAAAAGTTTTTTAAACATTTTTACATTTCAAAAAAATGTCCATTAAAATTATCAAAATATTTTATTATTGTTTCCTATTTTATAAATGTCATATTTTATTTATCAATTTTCCTATGTTCAAGGTAAAACTAAGGTCCTTTTTTCAACATAATAAAACTAATTGCTACAAACCTATGTAGTTACCAATCAATTTGCTGATTGGCTGATCCAGATTTCAAATTGCTCCAATGAAATCACGCCTACACCTTTAAAAACTCAAGACCAGCACACCTTGGGCATCTTGATAAAGGCTGAAGCCGAAACGCGTAGATTTGCCCCTAGTGTGCACTCCAACAACTCAAGTCTGCATCTGAGACTACCCAGGATTGAACACGAAAAAATCCGTTACCGGTGATTGCTATACACCGAGCACCACAAGACTTAAAGTGGACACTCACCAGACCTGAAGCTCCAGCAAACCTTGAAAAAGGTATACAGCTCCAGCAACTCTTAAGAAAAGATTTTTATAACCAACAGGTGGTCTGAAACTCCTGCAAACCTTTCCTAGGTAAACAGTTTCACTACAGACCAACCATCAATCACTGAAACTCCAGCAAACCCTGGGAGGGTATATAGTTTCAGCTACAAACAGACACCTACAAAGAGAGGCATTCAAACACATCACGCAACCAGAAAAATAGAAACTCCAGCAAATAAATACAAGGTAAACAGTTTCTATAATTAAGTCATACCAACAACTGAAACTCCTGCAAACCAAGTCTTAGATAACAGTTTAAATATACAGAACCAAGTTTTATCAACAACTGAAACTCCTGCAAACCCAGTTTAGGTAAACAGTTTCAGCATCTTTACCATCCAGTAGTTGTTATCTTCATCTACAATTTCTATCTACAAGTTTCAACTACAGCGGAAAAATTATTTTATTCACATAAAGGCTTGTCTGTTTCAACCAATCAGACACCTGGAAAAACTATTTCCTGCAAACTGTGAGTAATTTCATTTCCAACTAAAAGTCACATCTAAAGTCACATCAAAAGATACTTGCAATTCATCAGATGAACATTTATTTCCACCTCCTACGTTACATATAGAACCAAGTTTTATCAACAACTGAAACTCCTGCAAACCCAGTTTAGGTAAACAGTTTCAGCATCTTTACCATCCAGTAGTTGTTATCTTCATCTACAATTTCGATCTACAAGTTTTAACTACAGCGAAAAAAATTTTTTTTATTTTTTTTATTCACATAAAGGCTTGTCTGTTTCAACCAATCAGACACCTGGAAAAAGTATTTCAAGCAAACTGTGAGTAATTTCATTTCCAACTAAAAGTCACATTTAAAGTCACATCAAAAGATACTTGCAATTCATCAGATGAACATTTATTTCCACCTCCTACGTTAATTATTTTAACTTAATCTGTTTTTATCATATGCTTTGAACACTATAGCATGAATTTATTGTGAATTTATTGTCAATTTTAACTTGTGATTAAGGAATTTTAATATATAATATACGCAAGGTAATAGAGCTCTTTACCACTTATTATCCTATCAGAATATATTATCTAGTCCAATATTGTTTTGTATGGCAACAATTAAATATTTTGTTTTTTAACCTCTTGTAGTCATATTTTCACTATTTTTCACCCAATTTTCACCTATTTGTTTACCTTATCGCAGCGCAATATATATTATGATTGAATTTTGAAACCAATACGAGAAGCTCATTTAAAGGTCACGGTAACACATATTATTTATGTATTGAAATACTCACAGCTCCCCTCACTTGTTTTTTACCGCACTCTGTTACCTTGTCATATGGCTCAAATATTCCTTATTTTTACAAGATTATTTATAAACGTTGTTGATGTTTTCTTACATACTAATAAAAGACATGTCATTGCACGATTCTTTGTCCTCATTCTTCATTTTATTGATTGAAAGCTCTAGTTTATCTGGTTGATCCTTAAAGGGACCTACCAAAAATAATGGATTTTCAAGAATCATATATGTAATACAATTGTAAATGACTTTAAGATTAACATCTCCAATGTAATTTTATTATTTGTCTTTATATATTTTTCTCAAAGCTTTATCATTGCATGATTATGATTAGCGTAGTAATTCTTTTATATATGTATATATAGATTGTTATTTGTGTATATATGTATATTTCAATTTTCACATCCATGTGTGTATTTAGAAACTCTGCATGAATTGATGCACCTTTAACAAATGATCTGAGGATTGATACAATGATATAATCCCTGTAAAGTGTTCATTTTATTGAAATAGTATTGTCTATGTGTATCCTCTTTTTAAAAAAAAAATCATGTCCCTTTAAGTGATGGTGAGCACAATTGTTAATGAATGTATTTCCATTTCTAAAGCGTTTTTGTCCTTTTTACATGAACAAGGACATATAATCTTATTAATAAACAATCTTATTGTAATGTTGACAGCACATGTATTTCATTTTCAATTCTATCTTATTGTAAAAGTGTAACCAAATAAATCTCTGTGTGTAATGCGCATATTTTAGATGATGAATATTTTTTACCAAATATGTTAACAAAATACTTCTCCTCCCATATATGGCTATAGGTAGGCTGACCATATTTCAACTTGAATAAATGACACGTTTAATCAATACATGTGTCATTATTGTTATTCCAAAACAATCTAAACATATCTTAAAACATCAATGGCATATGTATTTCTCATGTGTATCTTTTAAATGTTAAAGATATACACCATAGCTATAGTTCAAGGGACAGTCAAGTCCGAAAAGATGATTCATGATTTGGTGACATTCCTAGATAGCAATCTAGACACATACTAGTTCCTAAAATATAAATAAGTTTTTTAGTGATATGCCAAGCTGTCAACTGAGTCCTTGTATTGGCTGCGGTTTTTCAGCGATCTCGGATGCGCCATGTTGCTTAAGACATCACCTGCCAGGCTGTCCAATGATTCCTTGTATTGACTGACGTTCTTACGTGATCAAGAATGTGCCTTTTATTGGATGGCGTTTTGACGCGATCAAGGATGCGCCTTTTTTTGGTTTGCGTTCTTACGTGATCAAGAATGTGCCTTTTATTGGATGGTGTTTTGACGAGATCAAGGATGCGCCTTTTTTTTGGCGTTCTTACGTGATCAAGAATGTGCCTTTTATTGTATGGTGTTCTTACGTGATCAAGGAAGCGCCATGTTAATTAAGACGTCACATGCAAAGGTAAAAAAACATCTGATTGTATTACGTAGTCCCGCAATATTTGTTTGTGCACGTTAAACACGTTTGTGAATGAAGCCAATGTTAAAAACCTTTCGAATATGGATTTTTTGCATCATGTTACATTGTTGACCCGTAACTGATAAAGACCACCACATTCTCTTTTGCTGGATGTCTGGTTGAATAAACGAACGAAAGCAAAATGTTTTCATGCATATGATATTTCGAGGCAAGTGCAAATCTCTATAGTCCATGTTGTTTAATATGTTTGTCAACAATATGTTCCTTTTTCTGAAAAATTACTGTTGTGTTTAATGTTAAAGATATCTAATTCATAAATATGCGCTATTGTGTTAGAATAAAGTAATCAATATGCATTTATCTTTATCATATGCTAAATATATGATGCAGACTTCTTCTAAATGTAATTTCGTTGTATATTTTATTAAAGGTTCATTAGACACTCACATTATAAATCAAATCTTTTAATTTGTTCTCTAGTTAGATAGTCCATTGTTTAACAAATACACGTTTCATTTTGCTTCTGTTCAAATAAAATGTAAGTAATTTTCAGACTCCTCGCAAAGCCTCTAAGTTTCATGTGAGTACCATCTCCAGCTTTCTCCTGTTTTGTGTATGATGGTGTATTGTCTTGTTTTAAGGTTGTAATGGGGGTTCATCTATATTTTCAATAGAGCTAACCCGATTTTCTTTGAAAGTGTTTAAAGCTTTGTAATATTGATATCAGTATATGTTAATCTTGTTGTTTCTAGTAGTGTCTATTACATACAGTTCTGTTAAAAATATAGTATACTGTCCCTGTAATGCAAATGTTGATTTTTGTATCATGTATGAGTTCCACATTGGTTAATCTCCAAATATATTATTGTTAGCATATTTTCACCCCCCACTCCTAAAAGGACTTTAAACCATATTCATTGTTAAAACAAATGTCTTTCTAAAAATAAATTAACACAATAATGTCTCTTTAAGAAAATAGACTTTATTTAACACGTCAATATAAATCTGATTTCAATATTTATTGTTTGAACAAGTACATGTAGATATATCAACAATCTTCAAATATATGTTAGCATATGTAATTTTGTTAAAGGGACAGTTTAGAAAACAAATAATGTTTTGCATTATTCTAAAAGTCAATTTTGTAATATCAATGATATAAAATGTTTCTCACCAATTAATCATTTGTCTGTGTTTATTTTAATTTGCTAGCTAAACCTATGAGGTTCGTGTGCTCATTTCTTCGAGCTTGAAGAGTGCATGTAATCATTATACAATTTGACCACTAGAGGGCATTTGGATAGCATTTGTATATGTAAAACCTTGTGCTCATACAGCATATTATTTACCATGTATTGATCATTGATATCTAAAATGTTGTTATGTCAGAACAACAAATAAGTGGTCATTTTTCATATCATAGATACAAGGGTAAGCACATAAGTCACACGTATTTCTCCATGTTTTGTTGTTTCCAACTTGATAATGCGTAATACAGTGTTTTCTTTGTAATCAATTATTTTCTGACTGTCCCTTTAAGCTGTGTTATTGGCATTCAAACAGTAATATGCCATCATGGATAATTGTAATGGTAATTTTGTTTGCGATTCGGGAAACAGTTTGGACATCACATCACAGAAACCAATCAATATCATGAACAAGGATAGGTATGTGATGATGTGGTTTTCACACACTTATAACCCACACTCTGCAAACAATCTGCCTCCATGGACCCGGTCCCATAGAAGTAGATTATATACAGAGTGTGGTCCACAAGTGTATGAAAACCACATCATCACATACCTATCCATTACACATTAAATAAAAAAAACATTAAACATGAAAACAAATACTTACTTCCTCTTCCTTCCCCTCTTCCCACGGGGCTGAGGCTCTGGGAGGGGCAACTGCCGACTCTGACGAGTTCTCCTTGGAGATGTTGTGGGAAAAGTGGAAGGAAGTGTACTGGGACGACCAAGGTGAGGAGGAGAAGATGGCTGAGGAGGAGAAGATGGCTGAGGAGGAGAAGATGGCTGAGGAGGAGGAGATGGCTCGGCAGGAGGAGATGTCCCGGCAGGAGAAGATGGCCCGGCAGGAGAAGATGGCCCAGCAGCAGGAGGCCCAGCAGCAGGAGGCCCAGCAGCAGGAGGCGGACCAGGAGGCAGACCAGCATGCGCCTCCCGGAAAAAATTAAACATCTCTTGGTGTAGATTAATGATTCTGTTTTGCCCTTGTTCTATTCTATTAAGTATGTTTATTATTTGGTTTTGGCCTTCAATTATTTGGTTTTGTCCATCAAGAATTCGAGTTCGGCCTTCTATACTTTGTATCCGGGAGTTACGCATCTGGTCTATGTAGTCTAGTAGAACCCGCACCTCCGTTATTTCCTCTTGTTGTGCTTGGCGGGGTACCCGTGCACGGCGGGGTGCCCGTGCACGGAGGGGTGCGGGTCCTTGAGGGGCCTCTGGTTCCGCGGCCTCCTCCTCTGCTTCCAGGGCCTCTTCATCTGCTTCCATGCCCTCTTCGTCACGCGGGGCCTCTTCCCTCCGAAGTGGAAATTCCTCCCCACCACTCTCATCCCAGGGAGATGGAGGAGGCTGTATTTGTTGTGCTGCCTCCTCCCCAGACTCTGTATATTTAAAAAAAAAAAAAAGTATATAGTAGCATATTTCCAAATGAAGCTTTAAATTAAATGACTTAGCTTACGATACAATTACAAATGCAGAATCATTAATCCACTTTGAAATCTAACAATCAATACGATTTCCGCATTTTCTAAACCGTGTTTGTGATATCTCTGGTCAATCTGAATGTTTTAGCGTTTGTTTTCAGTCTGTTTAAATGCACACCTAACCTATAGCCTAGATACTGATGTAACCGCAAAGTCATTGTGAATGCGTGTAAACAGCGTAATAGCATTAATCTGATCCTTAAAGGGACATGAAACCCAATGTTTTATCTTTCATGATTTAGAAGCATACATTTATAATCAACTTTCTAATGTACTTTTCTTATCTAATTAGCTTCATTCTCTGGATATTTTTTGCTGAAAAGCATATCTAAATATGCTTAGATGCTGATTGTTAGCTGAATATAGCTGCCTCCTGTGATTGGTTCACCGTGTGCATGGCTATTTCTTCATTAAAATATATCTCAAGAATGATTCAAATTAGGTAATATAAGTAAATTGGAATGTTTTTTAAAATTGTATTCTCTACCTCAATCATGAAAGTAAAGGTTTGCGTATAGTGTCCCTTGAAATACATTCGTATGTGAATTTATTCTTCAATGAGCTTACCGTCAGATGAGAATGGCAGGTTCCCGGTATCAATTCCTCCGATACCGACTACATCCACCTCGGAGATGCTGGGCCGCAACATTTCCTCCCATCGGCAGTACTCGATTTCCAGGGCAGGGCCACCACCGGTTCCTGCGGAATGTCGGGCCTCCAGGCTTAACTTTTTCTTGAGATCCATCTTACAGTCCCGGTAGCGATGTTTTATAGAGTCCATATCTCTGTTCCGGCCACCCACTGCATTGACTGCATTCCTTATCTCATTCCAGAGCCTCCTCTTCTCAGTCGGGGTGGTCTTCTGGTGCTGCAGCCTCCTATACCTGGCCATATAGGCCTCTACGAGGGCCTCCTTCTCCTCCATCGAAAACCTCGCCTCCCTAGTCGCCTTGGCCTTCCCCGTGACGATGCCCTCTGTTTCCCGGACTGTGAAGCCCTACTCTGTCCGCCACTGGGCCCAGCCACTTGTTCATCTTGAACCAAGTGGCTGGGTCCACCCACCGCTTCCACCCCCGCTTCCTGCCCCCCTTCCTGCTCCCCTTCCTGCCCTGTTCCTCTCCCCCTCCCTCTCCTCCCCCCTCTACCTCTCCCCTGCCTGCCCTCCATCTGTTCCCTAAACTAAACCCCAAATAATCAAACAAAAAGTGAGTGTGATGAAATGAAAGGGGGTCAAAATAAAGAACTAAAAAGACAAAAAAAGTGCTGAAAGTGTGAGAGGGATCTAAAAAAACAAAGAGGGTAAGGAGTATTTAAATAAACAAAAAGAAGAAGAAGACTAAAAGGAGGATATGTAAACTAAATGTAACTAGGGGATGGGTATGGGATGGGGTATGGCATAAGAGTAAATGGGATGAAAGGGAATGGGACTACAGGGAATGGGGTATGGAGTGTAGTATGAGGGGGTATGGGGTATGGAGTGTATGTAGTGTTATTGATAAGTGTATGTATGTATTGAATGTGTTTGCGTGTAAATGTGTTAAGTGTACAGAAAAATCACTCGCTCACTAACTCAAACTACTACTAATTCTCACTAACACACTACTACTAATTCTCACTAACAAACACTCCCACTAACTCTCAATAACTCACACTACCACTAACTCACGCTCCCACTAACTGACTCTCTCACACTGCCATTAACTCTCACTAACAACTCCCACTACCACTAACTCACTCACGCTCCCACTAACTGACTCTCTCCCACTACCACTAACTCCCACTACCACTAACTCACGATAACACTAACAACTGACTCTCTCACGCTAACACTAACTCACTCACAATAATGCACAAACTCTCTAATCTTAAACCTCCAATCTCCAAAGACCCACCAGCAACACAGTCAAAGAAGCCATGCTTGTGTGGTGCTTATATACCCTGTGTAAATGTTTAATGATGTACCAATTTCCGTTGTAAATTGTGTTCAGGTGTGCTTTATTAGCAATTAATATTAGTGCAATGTGTATTAGTTGTGTGAATTTGCGCATGCTCATTTGGAGTTAGTATTTGTGGAATGTGTAGAATGCGATGATGTCATAGTGGTCGTTTTCTCTAACATTGTCCAATAGTATTCTGTTTAAATGTGAATTTGCGATGGTGTGTTATTAGTGAAGTGTTGTATATGTATGTTTGTCCTAATATATAGTGATATTGAATGCGATTATTTTGCTAGTGTATGTATATATTTTTTATTCCTTGTTGTTATTTTGCGAATTTCCGCATCTTAAAGTATATGCGTATTCCCTGTATTAAATTTTATTGAAAATCCCCCCGCTTGTGAATGTGTAATGCTTCTGTGCTTTGTTGAGTGATTGTTGTTGTGACATTTGCGGTGTGTTATTGTTGTGCATGATGTGGTATGCGTCATATGACCGAGCTGTGCGTATTTCTCGCGAGATCGAGTGTTAGGTGAAAAAAGAGTTTTTTTTGCTTTTCCATTGATCTCTATGGGAGACTGTCTAACACGGGCAGGATTCCGCGTGTGACATACACGCGTTAGGAGCATCGTTAGATGGTCTTTTTTGTACTCTAAATACCGGAGTCAAACAATGCCGTGCGTTAGACATAAACCATGCGTAGCGTTAGCAACCCATCTACCGCCAAACTCCAAATCTAGCCGTAAGTAAATTAATTAAAAACAAAACTACACACACAACTCTTTACAAAACAAGTGCACTGTAACGTATGCACAAGAGAAAACTTTAAAGGGAAAGTATACTTGAATTTTTTATTGTTTAAAAAGATAGATAATCCCTTTACCCATTCCCTAGTTTTCCATAACCAACACTGTTATATTAATATAATTTTTACCTCTGTGATTACCTTGTATCTAAACCTCTGCCGACTGCCCCCTTATCTCAGTTCTTTTGACAGACTTGATTTTAGCCAATCAGTGGTGACTCATAAATAACCCCACAGGAGTGAGCACAATGTAATCTATATGACACACATGAACTAGCACTGTCTAACTGTGAAAAACTGTCAAAATGTACTGCGCTAAGAGGCGGCCTCCAGCAGCTTAGAAATCAGTTTGAGCCTACCTAGGTTTAGCTTTCAACAAAGAATACCAAAGGAACAAAGCAAATTTAATGATTAACGTAAAATGGAAAGCTGTTTACAGTTGCATGCCGTATCTGAATCATAAAAGTATAATTTTGATTTGACTATACCTTTAAGTTGAAGACAAATAAAAGTTTTGAAATAACAAGATTCAACTGTGGGACAAGAAACTCACAAGGGCACTTGGGTTTTTACCAATTCCACATACTTGCTTAGCTTAAATCCCCAGTCGTGCCTCTGGAACGCTCATTGCCTGACTCTTGTTTGCTCCTGCGCAGATTCTGAGACTGTTCTTGTTCTATCTTTTAATATACCCCAATAAAACAGATGTGAAAACAATTGTATAATTATAAATATTTAGCAAGTGGTGCGGTTGTAGTTCTTGCAGTCCTGCTTTGGTGCACAAGCATTGGGGCACTTAACACAACTACATTTACTAGCAGGAACGCTCGCTAAGGAAAAGCTAAGTGAAACAGCCTCGATGAAATACGAACATGATCTTGCCTTTACAATAAGGCCCATATGGCAGCCTAATGAGCCTCCATGAATCTAATGCAATGTTATTCATTAATCTAGGCCACTGTCATTAACATTATGTAGTTAGATTTATAATAAAAAAGTTTTGGTAAGTGAAGAAAAAACATTTTAGTTCATCTATATCCCCATAGTTAGATAATGAGGACCTGGCACCAGCAGCAAATACTTACTCCTGACAAACTTATTCAGGAAGCACCTGCTACAGAAGGTTGGTTAACATTTCATAAAGGGACAATAAAAGGAGTCAAGTCGGGCAGGAACGCATGGGAACAGAGTTAATGCACTATTTTTGCAGGAGGAACTAAGTTCCCTCTGGACAGAGAACAGAAACACTTCAATAAACACTGCTGATGCTGGAGGGAGGAGCTGGACCACAGTCTGGTTAGAGGGATAGTGAGATCCTCTAGTAATGGTCAGTAACACGTCCTACAATACACTAAATGTAAGACTGTCAGCGGTCCTGCTGTGTTATCACCCCTGTTATTGATATTATCTTTATTATCTTTTATTACACATGGCACTTACATTTCTGTGTGGCTTGCTCTGGGGTTATTTAGCTCCCCTCAGCAGAAATAGAACCTTAAGTGGGTGAGTCTCTGTGACAGAGGAGAATTCTCAGGCCCAAAGGCAACCATTCAGTGCTTTATTGGATTTAATTTGCTTTCATTAACCAAAGTCTATAGATTATATACATATAAATACCATGTGTGTGTGTTAGTGTGTATATATATATATATATATATATATATATATATATATATATATATATATATATATATATATATATATATATATAAAGTTTTGGTGAGTTCCCACACTTTTGTTTGTAGGACTTGACCACTGGACAATAAACCTATCATTTACCAGTGCATCTACTTATTTGCACACCATACAGTCTCAGACAATAATGACACATATCAACTGTATAGAAATAAAAGGAAAAAGAATGGCACAAACATAAAACCTATTATATCTTTTATTTTAGTGTGTGCCCTTGGACAACATAAATGATGTTACTAACCACATGGTAAATAACATTACTTGTGACATCATCAGAAAAAAAGACTAATATTGCTACTTGTAGTATGTAACACGCACATTTGCGTCAGTAATGCTTAGCTATGATGTCATACTGCTTTTAAAGAAGGTTGTGCTAGTGGCTATGTGAGACGTATTTGCACGTCTGTAAGAATTACATTTTGACATTTTGTGCTATGCTTTGCTACCAGTGGTAAATAAAGAGGAGCTGGATGGTTTGAGTAATGCTAGAAGGATTGTTTTTTTATATCAGTGCCTGGGCAATGTTAGTATCGTTTGACAGGGTGTAATGTAACGCAATGATATAGAATACATCAAAGGGTTAGATTTGTCCTTATAGTATATTGAAAGATATATACAAATTCAAAGAAACAAATGAGAACTAAAATAAAGTCTCATATATATAATTTTAAAAGTCTCTGCAGGTGCAGCTTCTCTCTAGACAGCTCAAGGTTGACCACCAATCATCTGGAGAAAATATACAAAAGAGAGGCCAATAATACATTAAAGGGATTTTTTTTTTTTTTGTGATTCAGATAGAGCATGAAATTTTAAGCAACTTTATAATTTACTCCTATTATCAATTTTTCTTTGTTCTCTTGCTATCTTTATTTGAAAAATAAGACATCTAAGCAATTTTTTGGTTCAGACCCTGGACAGTACTTGTTTATTGGTTGGTTAAATTAATCCACCGATCAGCAAGAACAACCCAGGTTGTTCACCAAACATGGGCCGGCACCTAAACTTACATTCTTGCTATTAAAATAAAGATACCAAGAGAATGAAGAACATTTGATAATAGGAGGAAATTAGAAATGTGCTTAAAATTACATGCTCTATGTGAATCACGAAAGAAAAAAATTGGGTTCAGTGTTCCTTTAAGACACTTTCTAATTAACTCCTATTATCAATTTTTCCATGTTCTCTTGGTATATTTATTTTAGAAAGCAGTAATGTAAGCTTAGAAGCCCGCCATTTTTCGTCCAGCACCTAGGTTGCACTTGCCGATTAGTGGCTACATTTAGCCACCACTCAGCAAGTGCTGTCCAGGTTCTGAATAAAAAATGGGCTGGCTCCTAAACTTACATTTCTGCTATTTCAAAAGGAGGTGGTGTTGGTATTTTACTTTCCTCTTGTTGCACCTTTCAACAAATACAGGCCTTCTCTTCCCTCACATTTTCTTCATTTGAAGCATACATGATTAGTTTATTTTTCTCCCCTCTCTATACGTGTTGCAGTCTTATACCGCCCCCCTGGCTCCCCAACTCAATTATTAGATCACTTTGCTGCCTGGCTTCCTTATTTCCTTTCCTCAGACACCCCTGCCCTCATTCTTGGTGACTTCAACATCCCTCTTGACAAACCCACTGCCTCCTTTGCAAAACAACTTCTGCAACTCACTTCCTCTTTCAGCCTGTCACAATGGACTGACTCTCCCACTCATAAAGATGGTTCCTCCCTTGATCTGATTTTCAGCTATCGATGCACTATCTCAAATTTCACAAACTCCCCTTTTCCTCTTTCTGACCATCATCTCCTAACTTGCAACATTACTTCCCTCCCTACAATCCCCCTTCTTCTACCCCGTACACCAAACTTCACAGAAGCACTAAGTTATTAGATCAGCAACAGCTCGCTAGCCCTCTCGAACCTCTCCTCTCTTCCATCATCTCCTTTTCCTGCCCAATCTATCTGCCACTATAACTCTACCCTTACATCGGTCTTTGACACTCTGACCCCTCCTACCATAGCTCAGAAACCACACTCTCATCCTCAGCCTTGGCATACTCCTCTGACACGGTACCTACGCAGATGTTCCTGTACTGCTGAGCGACACTGGTGGAAATCTTGGTGTTCAGCTGACTTTCTTCACTACAAGTTCATCCAGAACTCCTACTATTCTGCCATTAATCTTTATAAGCAAGATCACAAGGTCACACCTATCCTCAAAAAAACCTTCCCTCGATCCAACCTCCCCATCCAACTACTGTCCTATTTCCCTACTCCCTCTTGCCTCAAAGATCATTGAAAAGCTAGTATATGCAAGTCTATCCCATTTCCTTACACTAAACTCTCTTCTTGACCCACTGCAATCTGGATTTCGTCCCCCTCACTCCACAGACAGCAATTCTCTTACAGCAAAATCCAAAGGCCACTTTTCTCTGCTTATCCTCTTTGATCTGATCTGTCGGCAGCCTTTGACACTGTTGACCACCCTCTTTTGCTCTAAACCCTCCAATCTTTCGGCATCTACGACACAGATCTCTTGTGGTTCGCTTCCTATCTATCTAACCATACCTTTAGTGTAGCCTTCTCTGGAGCATACTCTGCCCCGTTAACCCGTGTCACTAACTGTCTTTCTCATATCTCATCTTGGATGTCCTCTCACTACCTTATGCTAAATCTCTCCAAAACTGAACTCCTTATTGTTCCCCCTTTTTCTAAAATCTCCACCCCCTAATTTTCTATAACTGTTTATAATTCCATCATTACCCCTACCCCACATGCCCGATATCTTGGGGTTACACTTGACTAAGACCTTTCCTTCACTCCTCACATTCAGTCCTTGGCTAAAGCCTGCAACATCCACCTTAAAAACATCTCTAAAATTAGACATTTCCTTACACAAGACACAACTAAGATTTCAATCCACCCTCTCATCTTTTCCCATCTCGACTACTGCAACTCCGTCCTCTCTGGTCTACCTAGCTGACGCCTAGCTCCTTTACAATTAATAATGAATGCCTTTGCCAGGCTCATCTTCCTTACACGTCGCTCTTCATCTGCTGCACTTCTCTGCCAATCCCTTCACTGGCATCTTCTTACCTCCAGGATTAAACACAAAATCCTCACTCAGACATACAAAGCCCTCAACTGCACTGCTCCCCCAACATTTCAGACCTTGTCTCCAGATACTGTCCCTCCCATCCCCTTCGCTCTGCTGACGATCTCCTACTCTCCTCCTCTCTTGTTACTTCCTCACATTCCCATTTACAGGACGTCTCCAGACTGACCCCCAACTTGTGGAACTCCCTGCCTTGCTCCACAAGACTCTCCCCTAGTTTTAACAGCTTCAAGCACTCCCTAAAGACTCTACTATTTAGGGATGCATACAACCAACACTAACCTTTCCTAACTCCATTGCTTTCCCCTTGAACCCCCTTAGAATGTAAGCCTATGAGCCCAGTTGTTTGTAGATCGCCTTCATAAGAGACTACAACAGTGCCACTCTCGGCAGGGCCCTCTACCCATTTGATCCCTATAAATGTTATCCTGTATACCAACTATGTTCATAGCGCTGCTGAATCTGTTGGTGCTCTACAAATACCTGTTAATAATAATAATAATAGATACCAAAAGAACAAAGAAAAATTGATAATAGGGGTAAATTAGAAAGTTGCTTCAAATTGCATGCTCTATCTGAATCATGAAAGGAAAAAATTGGGTTTCATATCCCTTTAATATCTACCTATATATCTCTATCTATTTATCTATCTATCATCTATCTATCTCTCTATCTTTCTATCTATTAATCTATCAATCTATCTCACTATTATCTATCTATCTATCTATCTATCTATCTATCTATCTATCTATCTATCTATCTTATTAATGGTGAAGCAGCAGATTTGAACAGATGGGAGAAAGGATAGGATATTTCTAGATCTGTGCAATGTCACATGTACATCTTTGCACTATATTATCAGGCAGATAATGTCAATAGCATATTTGTATATGCTATTTGCATTTAATTGCAATACAAACTGAAACTGAATATGTATGTGAAAAAGGATAGACACCCCTGATGTAGGTATTTAATATAAATCTATTTCACATGTAATTATTAAGCATATGTTGTAGTTAAGTTTTTTTATTTTATGTTTTGTCATGCAATAGATACTATCATAAGTTACATGCACCAGGATATATGTGCCAGGGGATCCCTCTGTCATTAGTTCCCAGGCCTTTCTGAACTCAGGTTACCTCAAACTGACCCCCTCCTTCTTCTGCGATGTGGAGCTGGAGGGTGTGAGAGGGGAGGGTCCTGGCAGTGTTGCTGTGGTAGCCTTGGTGGTGTGATGTAGATGGGCCCATAGGATTAAGCTCCCTTTTGGATTTCTCCTCGTACCAACAAGTCGTTTGTCATCCTGCCTTTCATGTTGTTCTCCTTTAGTATAACTGTTTCCCCCCACCCGCTGGGAGAGAGCTCTATTGTGCAGTTACAGAGCCTATGACCTATTTCTAGTCTGTGAGCTGTTGGGAATTTAAAAGAAAGGGCTCCTTTATTGCAGAACATTAATCAAAGTTGTATTAAGAAGCACAGTGAGTTTTGATGGGGATTATAGCGAAAGCTGTGAAGTATGCAGTTACATTCCAGCCCTATACAGACATTCTTTTTGGATGCTTTAGCATTGGCTCAGCAGAATCAGCTGTTTTTGCCTCTTCTGATAACACCTACATCAAGGGACTGCAAGTCACCAAAAGAACTCACTTGTTAGTGCAACAGAATAAAACATTTTAATGTAAATTAAATTCCTGGCATAGGAGTTAGTCTATTTTCTAGAGACACTAGCAAAGCATTGCATTTAACATTTTCTGTGATTTGTGCATTTAAAGGGACACTCAAGTCAAAATTATACTTTCATGATTCAGATAGTGCATGCAATGTTAAACAACTTTCCAATTAACTTCCATTAACAAAATGTGCACAGTATTTTTATATTTACACTTTTTATGTCACCAGCTCCTACTGAGCATGTACAATAATTCACTGAATATACATATATGCATTTGTGATTGGCTAATGGCTGTCACATGAAAAAAAGGAAGAAATGAACAGCAGCCAATCAGCATCAACAGTGCTGAGGTAATTAACTATTTTACTGTGATCTCATGAGATTTTACTTAACTCTCATGAGATTTCAAAAGCCGCATTCGGCAAGCGCTCCAAGCGAACTCAAGCTCGCTTGGAGCGTTTTGTGAAGACTTCAAAGCGAGGCACTGGGCGTTCGCTCAGTGCTCTGATGACGCAAGTCCCAGCGTTTCCAGCGTGCTGGTAAAGCTGGGACTTTTCAGAGCAAGCTCAGACACTTGTAAACATGGCAGCCTCCATGAGCAACACGTGTGTATATTTATATATATATATATATATATATATATATTTATATACACACGTGTTGCTCGTGGAGGCTGCCATGTTTACAATAATGTAAAAAAATCATGTCGATTTGTGAAAGTATTATTACATTTACAACACTTATTTATATTTGTGAATGTAATAATACTTTCACAAGTAAGAGAACTTATAATAAACGTTTGCATGCACAAAGGCATCTACTGCACGATAATGGGGTACAAATACATAATTCATATGTGAGACGTTTCTATTTGCATGCAATATTTCTAATACTTAAAAGGTATTAGAAATATTGCATGCAAATAGAAGCGTCTCACATATGAATTATATAGGAGTACTCCATTATTGTGCAGCAGATCCCTTTGCGCATGCAAACATTTTTTCTAAGCTCTCTTACTTGTGACGTCTCCTAGCGCCACGTCATCGCTGGAGCAGATGTGCCCAGCGCTGGCTCTGAGGGCTTGCCGAACGCGGCCATAGTAAACTTCCTTAAACTGAATAGGGAAATAACATGAGTGTGCATGAGGCTCATTCCCTTGCCGGTCCCGGGATAGACATACTGATTTGCTGCTTAAAGTCAGTGGGGTGTGAATACTTAGGACATTTTGAGGTAAAATAACATTCTTTTTTACATAGAGATGTTCAGGTGATATTTTCTAGTCAGCTTTTTACAGCTATGATGCATCACTTTTAAGTGTTTCGACATTTGGGTATCATGGCCCTTTAAAAGAGTATTCACACAGCTTTGTTTGTACATATTCTTTTCCTAGTTTCTGTTTTATATCTGTCCCTCGCTTTCCTCAGCAGAAGAGACAACCAATTGGGAAATCCTAGGTTTCAACATGGAGGGGCCCATTACTTTATAGAAACTCAATAATCAATAATATTCAAAGTTAAATTGCAGGAAATATGAAAAAATAAATAATAAAAGTATACTGCAGTTATGTTTTTATTTTTTACTACACATAATTAACCCCTTAAGGACCAGCAGCTTGCCCTGTACGTCACTGCAGTCCTGGGCTTCTCTCTGCCGCGATCTCACTGAAAATTGCGAGATCATGCTATTTCTGCATGCCCCGCGAGTATGGCACTACAGAAATAGATTTGTGCGTTACAGATGCAGAGAGGGCCACTCTATGGCCCTCTCTGCATCGGACAGTGATGGTGCCGATTGTTGGTGGGTGGGAGGGTAGGAGGGAGGCGGGTGGGCGACCCATCGCTGGAGGGGGCGGGAGGAGGGCGGGACGATACGCCACTCTACAGGCAATAAGGAGAAAAAAACAAAAACTGTACCAATGTCCCAATGAGGTAAGTCCAATATAAACAAGCACCAAGGTAACCCCCACCACTGGGGTTGCACATTTTTGCAGGTGTGCAGGCTAACAGACCAGCACCACGGTCTGAAAAGATATATTCCAAAAAATTAGTATAGCAGAACAACCGATAAATGTAAAAAAATTACTTTATTAGGCCAACATAAAACAGACAACGTTTCGGACTTTCATCCTTAATCATGCCTCAGTGTCCCAGTGAGGGGGAAGGAGAGAGGAGGGAGGAGAGGCAATGAGGGGTATAATCTATAAAAAAAAAACATTGGGGGAAAGAGATCTGAGAGGGGGAGGGGGGGAGGTAATAGAGGGGGGGCAGCTACACTACAGAAAAAAATGTGTAATTTTTTTTTTTTTTTAAATGCCTAATTTGCAGAACACTGGGTACTGGCAGACACCTGCCAGTACCTAGGATGGTGGTAAATAGGTAAAGGGGGAGGGTTAGAGAAATGTTTGGTGGGGGATAAGGAAGGTTGGAAGGTAAGGGGGGATAGTACCCTGCAGAAAATATATAATTAAAAAAAACAAAAAAACTTTATTTTTATACTGGCAGATTTTCTGCCAGTACTTAAGATGGGGGTGACCTTTGGGGGTCAGGGAGGGATCAGGGGGTGGGATGTGTCAGGTGGGAGGCTGATCTCTACACTAAAGCTAAAATTAACCCCACAAGCTACCTAATTAACCCCTTCACTGATGGGCATAATAGAAGTGTGGTGCACAGCGACATTTAGCGGCCTTCTAATTACCAAAACGCAATGCCAAAGCCATATATGTCTGAACAAAGGGAAACCCAGAGAAGCATTTACAACCATTTGTGCCATGATTGCACAAGCTGTTCGTTAATAATTTCAGTGAGAAACCTAAAATTGTGAAAAAGTTAAAATATATAGTTTTGATAGGTAAATATAAAAAAGACTATTTCTGTTTAAATGTAGTGATGGCAAAAATGCTAAAAATGCTCTGGTCTTTTGGGGAAGTTTTTGTCTGAAATGCCTGGTCCTCAAGGGGTTAAACCTATTTTATTACAATCTCAAACTATTTAAAGGGACATTGAACTGGGGGGTACAACTACAAAATTATGGTTACTACGTGCCATGCTATTATTCTTCCTTCTGTGCTAGCTGCTCTCTTAAAGCCATTTCCTTATTTTAACCCTTTACAGGTGCAGGTTAGTGAAGCTCTGCGTTGCTATATTGAGTGCCGCCATATTGGAGCTTACGTTTTCTTGCTGGCTTTTTGACAGCTGTGTTGTGTGCTTTGAGTTAGTGGCCATGACCAGGGCCGCCACTAGAAATTTTGGGGCCCCTGACTCAACCATTGATCAGGGCCCCCCCTCCTTTGACATGTGCAATTTTTGACCAAGTGACAAAAATGTATATGCACTTTATTCTTAATTGTCTATTTAAACTTGGAAATGTTGTAAAGGTAGTAACATACACACACACACAGACACACTCATACACTGAAACACACAAACACACTCACACATAAGGATTCACATATAGACACTCTAGCAGACACGCAAAGAAACACACTCAGACACAGAAACCCAAACAGACACTTAGCACTTGTTTACATTGACCTGACAAGTAATGAGGTAAACTACAGTTTTGTAAAAAAAGGAGATTTAGAAAACAAAATATGGAGTTCTGATTATCTTTTTGTAAAGGAAGATAACAACTAAATTATGACAACAGCATGTAGTGGCTGAAAGGAAGGGCCCTGAACTGCCTAAACAATAATTTAAAGGTTAAATGGTGGAGTGGTTACTTCTGGAAAGATCTTGTTAGTCTCAAAGTCTGTAGAAAGATGTGAATAATTAGTAGTAAGGTCAAAATGTCCTAAAAAGGAACAGACAATGGACACACACACACAAACTCAAACTTGCACATACACCCAAGGAAACACCGACAGAGACACCCACAGAAAACACACAAAGACATACACACACAGAGACAACCACATGAAAAACACAGAAAGACATACATACACACACCCTCACTGAGACATCCAGAGAAAATACACACAGACATACACACACCCTCACAGAGACACCCACAGAAAACACAGACATACATACATACATACACACAAACACCCTCACAGAAACACCCATAGAAAAAGCTCAAAGACATATGCACACACCCTCACAGACATCCACAGAAAATGCACAAAGACATACACACGGTAACACCCACTCTCACAGAGAGACCCACAGATAAAAAATACATACACATAGAGACACAAACCAAAGCACAAAGACATAAACACATACACCCACAGAAACACTCACAGGAGGAAACATTTATGCACCTTGCATCCCCTAAATCAACAGTGTGTGACATGCATGATAAAAAAAATGCAGAAATTAAGAGATCACTTTTTAAAGAATCATATTTGTAAATGTGCAAACAAAAATAATTCTGTGAATTCAAAATTGTACATAAATATGTTTGTTTTTTTCCCATTTTCCCCAACCAAGAGCACCACTTCAAATATAGTGTACAAATTTTCCCATCTTCAGCTGTACTTATGGATTTTGAAAATGCTGTACTCTATATGGTCTTGGTGGGACCATAAGCTGTGGCACTCATACCATTAGATCTGGTTAAATGCAGGATTTAGGCTTGTTGGTATGTATTTCAAAACTAAGTCAGCTGTAGTGTAAACTGAACAGTTTTAAGTTAACCTGTCTCATTTCAAACACTGAGCAATCTTAGCCTGAGAGTATAAAATTTTATGCATATGTAAAAATCTTAGATAAAATGCCTCCTTGCATCTGGAAAGTCCTTGCATAAAGGGGCAGTAAACTGGAGTGCAATATATATATATATATATATATATATATATATATATATATATATATATATATATTTATATATAATGCATATCTGCCAAAAGGGCATCTACCATTTGTGTATTGAGGAGGAAACATTTCTGCATGGTTTTAAATATAGAATTTCTACAGCATTGTCAAATAATCATAAATACACTGCTGCTAAAAAAAATTGTTTTTATGGACCCCTAGCCCCACCATACAACTACTACCACACTGAAGTTACAATCCAAAATTGCACAAAGAAATAAAAAACATTTGCTAAGTAAGTCCTACCTCCTCTTCAAATGAAAGTGATCTGCCGTCTGAATCAGGCACACACTGTACAAAGTGCCAAGTCTGTCTCACACTGAGCATAGTGGTTTAGTGCACACTAAGAAATCCTCTCAAATGCTAATACTTTACTCCTTGTAATAACATCTCCCATGCTCAATTAGCACTCTGCTATAGTACCCACTGGTGACTGCCAAAATTTAAAAAAAAAAAAAAATTTTTTTTTTTAGTTCTTGCCCTATGGGGCCCCCCTGGCTCATTGGGCCCCTGACAGGAGTCACCCCTGTCACCCCCTGATGGCGGCCATGGCCATGACACAGAATATGAGCTGTACAGTTTTGCAGCAGCTATATAACATATTTTATACATGTTACCTTTTATTATATATATTATGTAACTTTTAAACTGTATATAAAAACTGCAAATATTGTAAATGTGCTACTCTTTATTGTGTGTGCTAACCTGAAGTGCACAATATAGATGTGAAAAAGCCAGCAACATCGCTGATCTGTGAATGTGCAGTACTTTTGTTAAAAGATCAAATTATCACTTATCCTTCATAAATCACATATTGTATTAAACTTATTATCAGACTTTCATTCATTTAAACTATAATGACCAAAAAATAATGAAAGACAGATGATCATTCCTGAACTATAACGTTTTGCAATTATATTTAACAGACCTGCTATGGAGCAATGTTTCAAGTCAAGATCACTGTGAAAAATATGAGTAAAAGTCCATATTTAATCTCATCCTTAACCCAGGGTGGCAAATATCTTCATTGAATTGAAAGTTCTAATTCTGAATATGGGTCCTAGCATCTATGAGCCTTTGAACAACATTCTCATTGAGGGTCTTTTTGCCCTGGTGAGAAATCCCAGCCCTCATAGTACCCCTTTGATTGTGTAGCCATGGGAAGCCAATGAAGTCTGACCTTGGCAGTAAATGAGAGACCAGGAAGTGGGGACCTATCAAACAATGTGTTTTTTACAGCCCCCGCTGCCTTGCACAGATGCAGCAGGGAGTTAAAGGGACATGAAACCCAATTTTTTTCTGTCATGATTTAGAAAGAGCATGCAGTTTTAAACAACTTCCCAATTTACTTCTATTATCCAATTTGCTTAATTCCCTTGATATCATTTGTTTAAAACCATATCTAAATAGAGTCAGTAGCTGCTGATTGGTGGCTGCACATATATGCCTCAGGCAAGTTTACATATGCGGCATCGCCTGCAAAAGCCAGCAACGCCGGTTTTGGTATCACATATACGGCGCCGCATATAAATGCGGCGCGTATATTTCACCCGTCGCTCACAATTTTTACTCCCATAAGCTAGCAAGGATTTACGCATGAAAATGGAGACATTTTACTCAATTTTAACCTCGCCACACATAGGCAGATGCAGCAAGACTTACGCTGAAAATGTGAGCACCGTAACTTCCGTAACTGCCTGAAAATATTAACTAACACCTAACGCATGCGCAATATCTATCTACCTGTCAACTGCCAACCCCCACCGCAATAACTAATAAATATATTAACCCCTAATCTGCCATTAACCCACATCGCAATAAACCTAATAAATGCATTAACCCCTAATCTTTCATTAACCCACATTGCAATAAACCTAATAAATGTATTAACCCCTAATCCGCCATTAACCCACATCGCAATAAACCTAATAAAACTATTAACCCCTAATCTGCCATTAACCCACAACGCAATAAACCTAATAAAACTATTAACCCCTAATCCGCCATTAACCCACAATGCAATAATCGCAATAAAACTATTAACCCCTAATCCGCCAAAACCACACAATGCAACAATCCTAATAAATCTATTAACCCCTAATCCGCCAAACCCCTGCAATGCAAATAACTAATTAAATTACTAAGCCCCCTAACCTAACACCCCCTAAATTAACCCCAATTACCTAAATTAAAAAATACTAAATTACAATTAAAATAAAAAAGCTAACATTACTTAAAAATTAAAAAATTAAAAAATTAAATTAATCTAAGATTACAAAAAATAAAAATAATAAACCAAATTATCAAAAATAAAAAAATTAAACCTAATCCCTATGAAAAAAAAGCCCCCCGCAAAATAAAATCACCCTCTAATTTAGTACTAAACTACCAATATCACTTAAAAAGGCCTTTTGTAGGGCATTGCCCTAAGTTAAACAGCTCTTTTACCTTAAAAAATACTAAGGCCCCCTCTAACAGTAAATCCCCCACCCACCAAACCTGATTTGAACAGCCAATAGGATTTCAGTAGCTCTCATCCTATTGGCTGATTTGAATTTGAAGAATCAATTCAGCCAATAGGAATGCAAGGAACACCATATTTAAACGCGTACCTTGAATTCACTATTCAGTGTAAGGGGACGATCGTTCGAAGAGGATCCTCCACGCTCCATGGCTCCGTGGTCGCCGGTCCTGCTCCGCGCTCATCTCCGCTCTGCACCGGCTTGGTCCTGGATGAAGAAGGAAGAGTTTGGTCGCTTGGAACGGTGAGTACCTATTTGGAGGTGAGTACCTATTTGGGGGTTAGATTTAGGCTTTTTTTTTTATTTTTTGGGGGTTCGTTTTTTCTATTAGAGATTTATTGGGCACTCTTAAAAGAGCTGAATGTCCTTTTAAGGGCAGTAAAAGAGCTGAATGCCCTTTTAGGGGAAAGCCCATACAAATGCCCCTTTAGGGGCAATGGTTAGTTTAGGATTTAAGGGCTATTGGTAGTTTAGTATTACATTAGGGGGTGTTTTAATTTGGGGGGGGGCTTTTTTATTTTCATAGGGATTAGGTTTAATTTTTTTATTTTTGATAATATGGTTTATTATTTTATGTAATATTAGACTTTTTATTTTTTGTAATCTAGGATTAATTTAATAATGTTAGCTTTTTTATTTAGTAATTTTTAATTTAGGTAATTGGGGTTAATTTAGGGGGTGTCAGGTAAGGGGGCTTAGTAATTTAATTAGTTATTTGCATTGTGGGGGTTTGGCAGATTAGGGGTTAATGGATTTATTAGAATTATTGCGTTGTGTGGGTTTGGCGGATTAGGGGTTAATAGTTTTATTAGAATTATTGTGTTGTGGGTTAATGGCGGATTAGGGGTTAATAGTTTTATTAGGTTTATTGCAATGTGGTTTAATGACGGATTAGGGGTTAATAGTTTTATTAGAATTATTGTGTTGTGGGTTAATGGCGGATTAGGGGTTAATAGTTTTATTAGGTTTATTGCAATGTGGGTTAATGGCGGATTAGGGGTTAATATATTTTATTAGGTAGTTTGCAAAGTTGGGGTTGGCGGATTTAGGGGTTAATACATTTATTACTAGTTCCGATATGGGGTGATGTTGGATATAGGGGTTTGGACGTGTCGGGTTTATTTTTGGGAGGTGTGTTATACTTTTACGGGAGATTTAACTTGTAATTTGTATTTACGCACATTTCTGGACATCGCTAGTTTATCAGACTTACGGCACATTATGAACTGCCCGCGCCGTATATGTGATTCCCCAATGTGGGAGGGGAAATTACGGGCGACGCGGGTTTCAGCAGTTACGCTGAAGCCTGCCCCGCATATGTAATCTCGCCCCTTGTGTGATTGGTTCACCCATGTGTATTGCTATTTCTTCAACAAATGATATCTAAAGAATGAAGCAAATGCGATAATAGAAGTAAATTGGAATGTTGTTTAAAAATGTATTCTCTATGTGAATCATTAAAGAAAAAGTTTGTGTTTCATTGTATATTGCAATTATCACAAATCCATTAGGATACTTTAAATATGCAATAATACCAAATTGTTTATTACAAAAAACAACAACAGTGCACATGATTGAAAACTCAACCATTGGTGATGTCACAATATTTGTACTAATGTGATACCGTTTTATTTACCCTTCAAATGTTCATTTTTTTTTATTTTTATTTATTGTTTTTTATTATAATTTTATAATACAATACAGTAAACTATGTGATATTTTACAGGATACATAAATTCTCACTTGTTGAGCTGAATATTGATTTGAAGAACAGATATAAACATTTAGAGAACGTCCAAAAAAAGTCTCTGCCCTTTGTCAAAACTATCTCATTATTGTTCTGCAAATATTTCTATTTGAAATCATATAACAATTTAAACTATCATATATCACAAAAATAACATTTGTTGCGAGTTTTCATTGTGTGAGTATCACATAATCTTTGCTCCAGCCAGTTCTTAAAGGGACAGTCAAGTCCAAAAAAACTTTCATGTTTCAAATAAGACATGTAATTTTAAACAACTTTCCAATTTACTTTTATCACCAATTTTGCTTTGTTCTTTTGGTATTCTTAATTAAAAGCTAAACCTAGGAGGTTCATATGCTAATTTCTTAGACCTTGAAGGCCACCTCTAATCTAAATGCATTTTGTGTTTGTTATGCAAAACTGGGCAATTGGTAATTAAGGGATTATCTATCTTTTCAAACAAAAATTCTGGGGTTGACTGTCCCTTTAAGTAATAATTTAACTATATGTGCTGAAAATAAGTAGTATTTTAGTCTCTATGTCAACTCATTTATTTACTGCATTCAGAGGCTGTTTATAACTTTCCCAAAAGAGCATCATATTTTAAAAAAGAAGTTAAATTTCCCCATTTTAAAGTAGAAGCATGAGATGAGTGAGCAGACTTAACGGTGGTCATAAATCTATGTTCTTATATGTGGACAGGGGATTTTACTCCTATTTCTCTTTCCCAACTATTGGCAAATGATGGTATATTTGTCATATGTACTTTAAATGGACATGAAACCCATAATATTTATTTCCTGATTCAGAAAGAGCATGTGATTAATTTACATATTTTATTTAATTTGCTTCCTTCTCTTGTTATCCTTTTCTGAAAGGTTTATCTAGGTAAGCCCAGGAGCAGCAAAGAACCTAGGTTCTAGCTGCTGATTGGTGGATGCATATACAGTATATACCGATTGTCATTGGCTCGCCCATGTGTTCAGTTAGAAACCAGTAGTGCATTGCTACTCCTTCAACAAATGATACCAAGAGAATAAAGCAAATTTAATCATAGAAGTAGACTGGACAGTTCTATCTAAATCAGGAAAGAAATTTTTTGGGTTTCATGTCCCTTTATTTAAACTTTTATATAAAGTGGGAATTATTCTGTCATGGGGAAGGTCTTCAATACATAATTTCTCGAAGTTAGTAAGGGGACTAAATAAATTAGTTTTCTTTTTATTGATAAGAAGGAAATGTCTCATATGATGATATCTAAACCAAGGTTTGAGAAAGGAATTCCCTAAACTTTCTATTTGCGATTTGGGTTTAATTACACCATCTTCTGACAAATGATATATTAAGAATAAACCTGCAAGCCTAAGAGGGCCTTAGGAGGGAAAAAGACATCCCTCTAGGAACTCTCCATTAGCCAAAAGTAGTCAGGGGAGAGTATTTTGATGAGAAAGCTCAATATTTATTTTGGATTGTAAGCCAGTAAGACCTAGTTTCCTGTATAATAGGGAAGAGCCGGCGTTTGGCTGAAAATCTAAGGGTTCCAGAATGTACCTCCCAAGTGAGGTTCACCAGCTAGGCTAGGTTTTTAGAGAACCCATCTTTATATTGTATATTATATTTTATATCATCTCAAATGTGGGACTCCCAGCCACCCCCCCCCCCCCTGAGTCGTTTGAGCATGTAAAGTACTTTTAGAGAGTCTTGAGGGTCTTTGTTGCCAAATATTTTCATAAAATATTTTTTGCATTCTACGTAGTTCTGTTGAAATACCTGTGATTGAAAGGGTTTGCAGTATGTGTAAAGCTTTGGGGAGAAACAACATCTTTAATACATGTATTTGACTAATCTATTAAATAATTTTTGGAAGCCAAGTTTCTGCAAGATATTGAAATTCAGTCAGAAGTCTTCCATAATTTGCATGATGGAGTAGGTATGTGTCTGGAATTAAATATATCCCCAAGTATTTTAATTTGCAATTTTGTAATTTAAATGGGCAATTCGATAATAAGTTCCCTATTTCCACCTGAGTCATATTTATGGGGAGTATCTCAGATCTGGTGAGATTAATTAGAAAATTAGAGACCTCTCCGTATTTTTGTAGTTCAGTCTGCACCGCAGAGAGAGAGCCAGAGTGACGAGTCAGGGTCAGTAAAATGTTGTCAGCGACCTGGATATCTCGTACCATCTGATTTTGTCTAAGCTTAATTACTAGCGGTTCTAGCAATGAAAAAAATAAAAGTGGGGAAAGTGGGCAACCCTGGTGTGTCCCATTGTGAATTTCAAAGGGATCAGAGAGGGTACCAATGAATCTGACTTGGGCTTATGGAGTACAGTACTGTAATTTGATGCATGAATTTGTCTGGTAAACCATATCTAGATAGAGTGATCTGTAAAAAGGTCCAATCAACCCTGTCAAATAATTTTTAAGCATCCGTCAACAGTTAAATAGATGGTATTTTGTTATTCTTTACATACTCTAGCAAATTTTGGACCTTGATGATTTTATCTTTGGTCTCTCTCTGTGGCACAAACCCCACCTGGTCTGGGTGAACTATATGCAGTTGGACTCTATTCAATCTATTTGCAAAAACTTTAGCATACAGCTTAAGGTCCTTATTTAAAAGGGGAATAGGACAAAAGATTGCTGGTTGTGAAGGTGGTTTGCCAGACTTTGGCAAAACTGTAATTTGCGCTTGTAACATTGTGTCTGGGAATCCTAAGCTATCTGAAATGCGATTAAAAAGTGAGGCATTAGTACATGGGAAAAAGTTTTATAGTATGTTCCAGTAAGGCCATCCAGGCCAAGTGATTTACCCGGTTTGAAATTAGTTATTGCCTCCTGGATTTCCTCAGCCTCTATTGGTTGTTCTAAGAAGTCAATAGTCTCCTTGGAAATTTGGGGTAGCGTGATGTAATTTAAATAGGTTTTGCATATCTCTCTGTGAGATAACGTGTTTCTCTGGAGAATAGACTGTGATATGTTTTATTAGTCAACTTAGATTGTAGGTATATGAATAATTCTGTATTTTGTCACTTTTTTTGTGTGGAAAATATGCTCCTTGTCTGCAGGGCAGGGCCTTTGTTTATTACAACACAAGTTTTTTGTGGTGAAATAAAACCTGAATTGTACTTTATTTAGTGGTTTAAGAAGATTTCCTTTGTCTTGAAGAAGCAAAGGTGCAAGTAAGTGCCCCAAATATTTATAAAGAGTGCAATTTTAAATAGAGCTGTGGCTTTTCCTTGATGGGCCCTGCCAGGCAATGATGACACAGCAGCACATGCGCATACGTGATAATGCAGTACGCACGTAAGCGCTTTTTCTCTTTAAGTTTATTCTATATATTTAGGTTACTTTTATTTTTCACTTACAGAATATTTAGTGCATTTCCCAGTTATTAGCACTTGTTGCTTCACCTACACTTAAAGGGACATGAAACCCCTCATTTTTCTTTCATGTTTCAGATAAGCATTCAATTTTAACTTTAATTTACTTCTATGATCAAATTTGTTCTCTTGGTACCAGGACCAGAATTGCACTACAGGGAGCTAACTGAACGCATTGCGTGAGCCAATAGCAAGAGGCATGTATGTTCAGCAACCAATCAGCAGCTAGCTCCGAGGAGCACATTGCTGCTCATGAGCCTACCTAGGTATGATTTTCAACTAAAGATACCAAGAGAAAATGAGATAATAGAAGTAAATTGTAAAGTTGATTAAAAATGTTCTATCTGAATCATGAAAGAACAATGTTGTAGTTCATGTCCCTTTAACTGATCATTCTTTATATTTTATACAGCTGGCTATATCACAATTCAGGTTCTTTCTTTTTTGTATTGTACCTGTAAGCTCTAGAAGTTGTGTTTTTTGTTTTAAATATACTTGGGTCAAATTGTCTCTGGGATCCCAGAAAACCCCCCATCCCTCTCAGGTTCAGTTCTGTTACACCTAAATCCAGTGGCGGCTCTAGATTCAGTTCTGTTACACCTAAATCCAGTGGCGGCTCTAGATTCAGTTCTGTTACACCTAACTCCAGTGGTGGCTCTAGATTCAGTTCTGTTACACCTAACTCCAGTGGCGGCTCTAGATTCAGTTCTGTTACACCTAAATCCAGTGGCGGCTCTAGATTCAGTTCTGTTACACCTAAATCCAGTGGCGGCTCTAGACTCAGTTCTGCTACACCTAAATCCAGTGGCGGCTCTAGATTCAGTTCTGTTACACCTAAATCCAGTGGCGGCTCTAGATTCAGTTCTGTTACACCTAACTCCAGTGGCGGCTCTAGATTCAGTTCTGTTACACCTAAATCCAGTGGCGGCTCTAGATTCAGTTCTGTTACACCTAAATCCAGTGGCGGCTCTAGACTCAGTTCTGTTACACCTAAATCCAGTGGCGGCTCTAGATTCAGTTCTGTTACACCTAAATCCAGTGGCGGCTCTAGATTCAGTTCTGTTACACCTAACTCCAGTGGTGGCTCTAGATTCAGTTCTGTTACACCTAACTCCAGTGGCGGCTCTAGATTCAGTTCTGTTACACCTAAATCCAGTGGCGGCTCTAGATTCAGTTCTGTTACACCTAAATCCAGTGGCGGCTCTAAATTCAGTTCTGTTACACCTAACTCCAGTGGCGGCTCTAGATTCAGTTCTGTTACACCTAAATCCAGTGGCAGCTCTAGATTTAGTTCTGTTACACCTAAATCCAGTGGCAGCTCTAGATTCAGTTCTGTTACATGTAAATCCAGTGGCGGCTCTAGATTCAGTTCTGTTACACCTAAATCCAGTGGCGGCTCTAGATTCAGTTCTGTTACACCTAAATCCAGTGGCGGCTCTAGATTCAGTTCTGTTACACCTAAATCCAGTGGCGGCTCTAGATTCAGTTCTGTTACACCTAAATCCAGTAGCGGCTCTAGATTCAGTTCTGCTACACCTAAATCCAGTGGCGGCTCTAGATTCAGTTCTGTTACATGTAAATCCAGTGGCGGCTCTAGATTCAGTTCTGTTACACCTAAATCCAGTGGCGGCTCTAGATTCAGTTCTGTTACACCTAAATCCAGTGGCGGCTCTAGATTCAGTTCTGTTACACCTAAATCCAGTGGCGGCTCTAGATTCAGTTCTGTTACACCTAAATCCAGTAGCGGCTCTAGATTCAGTTCTGCTACACCTAAATCCAGTGGCGGCTCTAGATTCAGTTCTGTTACACCTAAATCCAGTGGCGGCTCTAGATTCAGTTCTGTTACACCTAAATCCAGTGGCGGCTCTAGATTCAGTTCTGTTACACCTAAATCCAGTGGCGGCTCTAGATTCAGTTCTGTTACACCTAAATCCAGTGGCGGCTCTAGATTCAGTTCTGTTACACCTAAATCCAGTGGCGGCTCTAGATTCAGTTCTGTTACACCTAAATCCAGTGGCGGCTCTAGATTCAGTTCTGTTACACCTAAATCCAGTGGCAGCTCTAGATTTAGTTCTGTTACACCTAAATCCAGTGGCAGCTCTAGATTCAGTTCTGTTACATGTAAATCCAGTGGCGGCTCTAGATTCAGTTCTGTTACACCTAAATCCAGTGGCGGCTCTAGATTCAGTTCTGTTACACCTAAATCCAGTGGCGGCTCTAGATTCAGTTCTGTTACACCTAAATCCAGTGGCGGCTCTAGATTCAGTTCTGTTACACCTAAATCCAGTAGCGGCTCTAGATTCAGTTCTGCTACACCTAAATCCAGTGGCGGCTCTAGATTCAGTTCTGTTACATGTAAATCCAGTGGCGGCTCTAGATTCAGTTCTGTTACACCTAAATCCAGTGGCGGCTCTAGATTCAGTTCTGTTACACCTAAATCCAGTGGCGGCTCTAGATTCAGTTCTGTTACACCTAAATCCAGTGGCGGCTCTAGATTCAGTTCTGTTACACCTAAATCCAGTAGCGGCTCTAGATTCAGTTCTGCTACACCTAAATCCAGTGGCGGCTCTAGATTCAGTTCTGTTACACCTAAATCCAGTGGCGGCTCTAGATTCAGTTCTGTTACACCTAAATCCAGTGGCGGCTCTAGATTCAGTTCTGTTACACCTAAATCCAGTGGCGGCTCTAGATTCAGTTCTGTTACACCTAAATCCAGTGGCGGCTCTAGATTCAGTTCTGTTACACCTAAATCCAGTGGCGGCTCTAGATTCAGTTCTGTTACACCTAAATCCAGTGGGGGCTCTAGATTCAGTTCTGTTACACCTAAATCCAGTGGCGGCTCTAGATTCAGTTCTGTTACACCTAAATCCAGTGGGGGCTCTAGATTCAGTTCTGTTACACCTAAATCCAGTGGCGGCTCTAGATTCAGTTCTGTTACACCTAAATCCAGTGGCGGCTCTAGACTTTGCGAGGCCTTAGGTGAAACTTGAACATGTGGCTCCTACTGACACCCATAGTAAAAAAATGCAATAATAAGAATTAACTGTATAAGTTGCATATTTTAAGGCAACCTTAACCAATCCCAGAAAATAGGAATGGCCTGCTCCTAGAATTTTATTTTGTCACCTAATTATTCTAAATATAAATCACATGAAATAAAAATGGAAATCCTTTTCTTGTAAATTCAATATACAACTATATACCCCATCCCTATTACATCAGCAGAGTAACAATGTTTAGTTTAAATCACAGTTACTTGTTGTAATTGTCTCAAAGAATTTAAAGGGACAGTCAAAACCAAAATTGTATTGTTAAAAAGATAGATAACCCTTTACTACCCATTCCCCAGCTTTACACAACCAACATTGTTATATTAATATAAGATTTAAACCTGTAATATCTGCCTCTACAGACAGCCTCTTATCACATGCTTTTTTATTAGCTTTTCACAACAAGAGACTGCTGATCCATGTGGGCCATATAGATAACATTGTGCTCTCTTCTGTGGAGTTGTGGCTGACACTGCACTAATTGGCTAAAATTCAAGTCAATAGATAATAAATTAATAGCCATGTGATCAGGGTGCTGTCAAAAGTGGTTTGGATACAAGGTAATCACAGAGGTAAAAAGTATATTAAAGGACCACTCAATACAATAGAATTGCATTATTAAAATGTGCATAATAAAAAGACAATGTAGAGGGGCGTGTCTCTGGGCAGCACCTTGAATGGAAGCAATATCGGTAGCTGCGTGAGAAATGCAGATAACTTGCCAACCAGATTGAGCTGAAATTTGCACCAGATTGCCGATCCGGAGCGTTGAGGCCTGTGGCAACTCTCATAAGGAGCAGTCTTCAACACCCCCCCCCCCGTAAATCTCTGAACGGGTATGAGCAGCTTATACGCTGTTTTTTTGTTTTTTTATTAAGCATTGCAAAGACACTACAAATTCTCGCTACAGAATGGAGCCTTTTGCAACTATCCTGATAAAGGAGATGCGTGATATCCTAAATGACCACCTTCTTCAACTAGAGAGACGGATGGCTACAGTATGGACATACGAGGGGAAAAACCCTACAACTGAGGCTGACCTGTTGGATCACGTTTCGGAGACAGATTGCCAGCCTTCCGAGTGCTACGAGAATCCGCCTTCACTTGACACACAGCAGGACAAGAAAGCCTCTGAAGCTAACTGGCCACTACAGGACAATGAAGAGCTAAGGGACACCAATTTAGCCAACAGTGAAGACGACGACTTCTTTGAATTTGAGGTTGCCTCTAGGCCGCAGAGCCCCCTTCTGCCTATGAGCCCCTATCTGCCCTTTCAGCCGCGACATAAACACACCATGAGGGGACCTGCCGGCGCTACACTGAACACTAACCTCATTTCTCCTGCAAAGAGCGGCAGCACGGACCCTGCAGCGGATAAAGACATTGTTTGGGAGGCAGACCTTTATCAAAACGGGTCATTCCCTAACTGCACACTACTGTCAAGCCGACGAAGATCGAGGGTTTATCCATACACAACTCTCGAGAGCAATTTGGTGGTGAGAGGTAGAAGGCTTATCATCGAGAGTGTAAGTTACTATAGGAACCACTCCTGCACAACACTGTACCATCTGCACCCGCAAACAGAACGGGTAATGGACAAATTAGGGGTAGGCTAAATGCCGGGTTTCTGCTAAGTCGGATGCAGTTGGCTCTTATACCTCTTAAACACCACATGGATCTAGCCGCACTTGCCGACATGCATACTGGCTTCCCTTTTGACTGGACATTCTCTGCTAAAATCTAGGAACCACTGCTTTGTGTTGGTTGAAACCTGTTACCGCAACTTTATGATTTCCACTGTCATGAAAAAGGCATTGGTGGGGACTTCATTGCCGTCGACGGCCGAGGGGGCAAACTGACATTTTACAGTTACCACAAGCCTTTTCACTATAGTCAGCCATAAACGTTGCCTATTATGTTCTATTATGTTTTGTAAAGTATTTTATTCATGGTTAGCCTCTAATCTGGGGATATATTTGCCACTCTACTGATACCCTAATTGTGCTCTAATTGGGGTTGAAGCTATGTGACCATGTTGCACACGTGTAGTGAGTGTGGATGTACCTAGCCACCTAAAAGAATCATCCCCCCTAGTAATCGTACAGAGAGAGCAGGGATAATCAACTATACTCTGTCTATCCAATAAATTGTAAGAAATGGTTTAAAAAAAAAAAAAGACAATGTAATAACACCTACTTTAAATTTAAAATTAAAATAAGCAGTAGATTTTCTTCTGACAAACTTGTTTTTCTCCCATTTTCCGGCCCCCTGTATCATGTGACAGATATCAGCCAATCACAGGCTAGTATATACCTTGTGAGATTGTGCACATGCTCAGTAGGATCTTCTTCCGCAGAAAGTGTGTATATAACAAGATTGTGCAATATTTGATAATGGAAGTAAATTGGAAAGTGTCTTAAAACTGCTTGCTCTATATGAACCATTCAAGTTTATTTTGACTTGAGTGTCACAACCATTTTGCCTGTGCAAAACTGGGGAATGGGTTAAAGGGATTATCTATCTTTTTAAACAATACAAATGTTGGAGTTGACTGTCCCTTTAAATCAGTACTCTGTGTTTTACTGGCTCAAAAGAGTTAAAATTAAAGAACTGCAAGGCTGTTACTGTTAGAAAAGGGGGTCAAGGGGAAACAGATGCCTGATTTGAAAGTGAAATTTAACCTTTCTTTTGCAGGATAAAATGATGTAATTGGAAGATCTAACTAAAATCACATTTGGATCTATATCCTTATTTAAAGGGACAGTCAACACCAGATTTTTTGTTGTTTAAAAAGAAAGATAATCCCTTTATTATCCATTCCCCAGTTTTGCATAACCAACACAGTTATAATAATACACTTTTTACCTCTGTTATTACCTGGTATCTAAGTCTCTGCAGACTGCCCCCTTATTTCAGTTCTTTTGACAGACATGAATTTTATCCAATCAGTGCTCACTCCTAGGTTACTTCACATGCTTGAGCTCAATGTTATCTATATGAAACACATGAACTAATGCCCTCTAGTGGTCAAAATGCATTCAGATTAGAGGCAGTCTTTAAGGTCTAAGAAATTAGCATATGAACCTCCTAGGTTTAGCTTTCAACTAAGAATACCAAGAGAACAAAGCAAAATTGGTGATAAAAGTAAATTGGGAAGTTGTTTAAAATTACATGCCCTATTTAAATCATGAAAGTTTTTTTCTGGACTTGACTGTCCCTTTAATAGTTGACTGTATTTTGGTTTCTCACATTTACTATAACATTCATTTTATGTTGTTTTGCTTGTTTCTTTTATTGCAGTTAGTTTAATTGTACGTTTCCTGGCTCTTAGTGTTCTCTATTGTTTGTTTTGTTCATCAACATGGTCATTATTATTTAGCGACTGTCACCAGGTTGTTTGCAATATTGTTAGAATACTGATAGCAAATGAATTGTCCATATCTGACATTGAAGATTTTTAGACTATTATATAAAGGGAGTGAGTGATCCACAATGTGTGAAAAATATATTTTCCTTAGCTTTTTTGCTTGTTCACTTATAGTTCATGGCCTATTAAATGGATATAAATATGCAAACACTCTCCCTGGCATCTCAGCCTAGACGAGGGTTTCTAGAGTTCATTCACCTCCTGGATAGGTCCAACACAATCCTCTTTCAGGCGTCTTACTTGCAATGCTAAAAGGGAGCTCAGTTGGAAAAAGAAGCTTTGTGTTCTGAAATGGTAAAAAAAAAAAAGTGGCGTGAGTAGAACAAGAGGAAAACTCAGCCTTCCAGAGGAGGGATTTGTAGCAAATGCTATTTTAGATTCTATTATCTTAGACTGTAATATAAGCCAATAAACTAACATAATAATAATTATTAAAGGGACAGTATACTGTAAAATTGTTTTTCCCTTAATGTGTTTCCCATTACTTTTTTTTACCAGCTGCAGAGTATAAAATGTATGAGAATTAGCTTTTTAATGTTTATTTGTGTATATGAAATAGCTGGTTTTGTGTTTTGAAACCACAACCTAATAAAATGGGTTGAGCTTGTAGGTATAATCAGATCTCATTACTTTATCACATTGTGTACATATACATGCTTCTTTATCTTATATCTGTCTGTAAACCAAAGACTAATACTTGTAGAGAACAATGAAAAATTAACATTTTATTACCTTATCTCTTCTATACCCCACTGGGAGTGTAATTTCTTCTGCTGGCTGTGTTTACACAGTTTATCTATAGCTTGGACCTAAGGCTATAAACTTTCAGAATAGGTAGGGATACCACATGCTAAATCAACTATTTCAAATGCCAATATAAGGGTAAAGAAAATACTTGTAAACAATGTAAAACACTCCAGCAGGTAAAGTGGATCATTGGGAACAAATTAAAGGGGAGACATTTTTTGAGTAAACTGTCCCATTAACCATGCTGTCTTATAACTTATTATTATCTCATCAATGTCCCTTTCTTTTTCTTCTCCTATTTTTGGTTAATACATATATTCTACTTCTAGATTTAATTTATCTTCCACTACCTCTCATTTAGGACTAGATTATGAGTGGAGCAGTATTTTGAACTTGCATTCGAGCTTTAAAAACCACTAGGAGTAAGTTTTTTGGGCTCGGAGATTCACGCTTGTGTTTCGAGTTGAAAATGAAAAGTTTAGACTCTTGAGTTTGCAAAGTCTTATAACAAAGAGGCTATGAAAAGTTTCAAACGCAACATTTTTAATTTCTTCCTTCTTTAATCCCTCTCTCCCATTCTTCCTTTCTTATTTCCTTTGTTATACCCTCAGTTGCCAAACCTCTCTTCCACCTCTCCATCTTCTTTCCTTTCTCTTTTTCACGTTACATATTTTTTTTTTATTTTGTTCTTTCTTTCTTTCTTTCTTTCTTTATCTTTTCTTCTATGTTTGACTTATAAATTCAGAGAACATCCATTCGCTGGTGTAAGGCTCATAAATGTTGCAGTAAAATGGACACAGTTTTCTTTCTGATGCTTAATTTATAGATAGATGATCATTGTATGATTCTTAGAATAGAGAAACTTCAATATAACATTACACTTTCATAAACAAAATAGAATATGGATATGTGGATTTTCTTTGGAAGTTTTCAATGTACAGAGTTATTTATTATTCTTGCAGATCATATTTCTATTGACTTTATTACGTTAATATGTATATATACAGGGAGTGCAGAATTATTAGGCAAGTTGTATTTTTGAGGATTAATTTTATTATTGAACAACAACCATGTTCTCAATGAACCCAAAAAACTCATTAATATCAAAGCTGAATAGTTTTGGAAGTAGTTTTTAGTTTGTTTTTAGTTATAGCTATTTTAGGGGGATATCTGTGTGTGCAGGTGACTATTACTGTGCATAATTATTAGGCAACTTAACAAAAAACAAATATATACCCATTTCAATTATTTATTTTTACCAGTGAAACCAATATAACATCTCAACATATACAAATATACATTTCTGACATTCAAAAACAAAACAAAAACAAATCAGTGACCAATATAGCCACCTTTCTTTGCAAGGACACTCAAAAGCCTGCCATCCATGGATTCTGTCAGTGTTTTGATCTGTTCACCATCAACATTGTGTGCAGCAGCAACCACAGCCTCCCAGACACTGTTCAGAGAGGTGTACTGTTTTCCCTCCTTGTAAATCTCACATTTGATGATGGACCACAGGTTCTCAATGGGGTTCAGATCAGGTAACAAGGAGGCCATGTCATTAGATTTTCTTCTTTTATACCCTTTCTTGCCAGCCACGCTGTGGAGTACTTGGACGCGTGTGATGGAGCATTGTCCTGCATGAAAATCATGTTTTTCTTGAAGGATGCAGACTTCTTCCTGTACCACTGCTTGAAGAAGGTGTCTTCCAGAAACTGGCAGTAGGACTGGGAGTTGAGCTTGACTCCATCCTCAACCCGAAAAGGCCACACAAGCTCATCTTTGATGATACCAGCCCAAACCAGTACTCCACCTCCACCTTGCTGGTGTCTGAGTCGGACTGGAGCTCTCTGCCCTTTACCAATCCAGGCACGGGCCCATCCATCTGGCCCATCAAGACTCACTCTCATTTCATCAGTCCATAAAACCTTAGAAAAATCAGTCTTGAGATATTTCTTGGCCCAGTCTTGACGTTTCAGCTTGTGTGTCTTGTTCAGTGGTGGCCGTCTTTCAGCCTTTCTTACCTTGGCCATGTCTCTGAGTATTGCACACCTTGTGCTTTTGGGCACTCCAGTGATGTTGCAGCTCTGAAATATGGCCAAACTGGTGGCAAGTGGCATCTTGGCAGCTGCACGCTTGACTTTTCTCAGTTCATGGGCAGTTATTTTGCGCCTTGGTTTTTCCACACGCTTCTTGCGACCCTGTTGACTATTTTGAATGAAACGCTTGATTGTTCGATGATCACGCTTCAGAAGCTTTGCAATTTTAAGAGTGCTGCATCCCTCTGCAAGATATCTCACTATTTTTGACTTTTCTGAGCCTGTCAAGTCCTTCATTTGATCCATTTTGCCAAAGGAAAGGAAGTTGCCTAATAATTATGCACACCTGATATAGGGTGTTGATGTCATTAGACCACACCCCTTCTCATTACAGAGATGCACATCACCTAATATGCTTAATTGGTAGTAGGCTTTCGAGCCTATACAGCTTGGAGTAAGACAACATGCATAAAGAGGATGATGTGGTCAAAATACTAATTTGCCTAATAATTCTGCACTCCCTGTACATGATTTTTTACAAGGTATATTTGTACTTTTGTCACTTTGTAGATCATCTAAAACACTGAATACATTTCTATAAACCAATTTTCAAGAAGAGTATAGAGGAGAGGCTAGGGTGTTATGACCATACAGGGTTCAATCCAAGTCTCACACTCTATAACAATCTGTGGCTAAAACACCATACTAGATAGATAAATATTCAGGTTCAGTGTCTCAGATATCTGATAGAGACCTACATGTTTAAGTAGTAATGACCTGTCAGGATGCCAGGAATCAGACTGAGACAAGAAGTGCAAAAATAATCACACCTTTATTAATATTAAAATAATAAAAAGTCCACAAGTCAAATAACAAGCCAGGAATCAAAACCAGAGCTGGTAGTCAGACAAGCCGAGTCAGGAGCCAAAGCGAATAGTCAGACGAGCCAAGTCAGGAGCCAAAGCGAGTAGTCAGACGAGCCGGAATCAGGAACAAGGAGAACAACAGAGTCAGGAACAAGCCAGGGATCAGGAACCAGGAGGGACGTCAGACAGCCAGTTAATACACAGGAGCTCTCACAAAAATGTCTGAGACAACGCAAGGGCAAAGCATACTGAACAGAGGCCTTTTAAATAATAAGTGATGACATCACAATTCTGAGACTGCATCCTGTCTCACACGGATGATGTACACCAGTCTGGCCATAAAAGGAAGTGCAGGAAATGAGCAGCATCACACAGTATGCACCAGAGTCATCAAGAGAGGTGAGTAAAATGGCTGCCAGCAGCACATGGCAACAAAACAGGGAAAAACCCTGACAGTACCCTCCCCTCAACGACCCTTCCCCCGCGAGAGGACAAAAGGCTTATTGGGGAAACGGGCATGGAAGGCACGGAGGAGGGAGCATGAACATCAGAGGAGGGAACCCAAGAATGCTCCTCTGGACCGTAGCCCCTCCAGTGAACCAAATACTGCACGCGGCCCCTGGACATACGAGAGTCAATAATGCTGCTGACCTCATATTCCTCATGGTTGTCAATAAAGATAGGACGGGGACAAGGCAACACAGTGGTAAACTGATTACAAACCAATGGTTTCAAGAGGGAGACATGAAAAACAATGGAGATGCGCATTACAGGAGGAAGGTCAAGAGCATAGGCCACAGGATTGACCCGTCGGAGTATTCGAAAAGGACCAACATAACGGGGAGCCAGTTTATTGGAAGGCACATGAAGGTTCAAGTTGCGGGAGGACAGTCAAACTCTCTCACCAACCTGGTAGGAAGGCGCGGGCAGACGCCTATGATCAGCCTGGAACTTTTGGCGCTGCATAGACTGATGAAGGCAGTCCTGAATCTGCACCCACGTGGAACGGAGTTGCCGGAGATGCTCCTCCAAAGCCGGAATACCCTGAGACATGAATGAATCGGGCAACAAGGATGGTTGAAACCCATAATTCGCCATGAACAGGGATAAATTGGAGGAAGCATTAATAGCACTATTACGAGCAAACTCTGCCCAAGGTAACAGTTCAGACCAATTATTGTGGTGATCTGAGACATAGCAACAGAGGAACTGTTCCAGAGCTTGATTAGACCGTTCCGCAGCCCCATTGGATTGAGGGTGATATGCAGAGGAGAAGGAAAGCTGGATCCCCATTTGAGCACAAAAAGAACGCCAAAATCTGGAGAAAAATTGGCTACCCCGGTCCGACACTATCTCCTTGGGTAACCCATGTAAATGGAAGACCTCCCGGGCAAAAATTGAAGCAAGCTCCTGAGCAGTAGGCAACTTCTTCAAGGGAATACAATGTGACATTTTAGAAAAACGGTCAACCACCATAAGGATAACAGTATTTCCATTGGAAACAGGGAGCTCGACAATGAAGTCCATGGAAAGATGTGTCTAAGGACGCTCACCATTAGCAATAGGTTGAAGAAGACCCACAGGAAGACGTAGAGGAGTCTTATTCTGTGCACAAACTGAGCAGGAGGCAACATACGCAGCAACATCATAACGAAGACCTGGCCACCAGAATTGTCGAGTGAGAGACCAAATCATTTGGTTCTTGCCTGGGTGACCTGCGGCTTTAGGATAGTGGTAAGTGTGCAAAAGTTTAGTTTGAATATTCTCAGGAACAAAACACTTACCACTAGGTTTCTCAGGAGGTGCATTGGTTTGTGCAGCCAGGATCTCCTCCCCCAAGGGAGATGTCAAATTAGTACGTATGGTAGCCAAAATATAGTCAGGAGGTATAACTGGAGTAGGTACAGACTCCTCCTTGGACAGAGGCGAAAATTGCCGAGAGAGGGCATCAGCCCTACCATTCTTACTACCAGGCAGGTAGGAGACTACATAATTAAACCAAGACAAAAATAGCACCCATCTGGCCTGTCGGGGCGACAAACATTTTGCTTCAGATAGATAAGTTAAATTCTTGTGGTCTGTAAGAATGAGCACTGGCATGCTAGTATCCTCGAGTAGATGCCTCCATTCCTTGAGTGCCAAAATTATGGGCAGTAATTCCCTGTTGTCAATTTCATAATTGCACTCCGCTGGAGACAATTTCTTAGAGAAGAAACCACACGAATGCAAGGAACCGTCAGGCATAGGACGTTGAGACAAGAGGGCACCTACTACAGTCTCAGACGCATCGACCTCAAGAATAAAAGGCAGGACAGGGTTAGGATGAGCCAGAACTGGAGCGGCAGCAAAGGCAGTCTTAAGACTATCAAAGGCCTTAATGGCAGTAGGTGACCAATGGAGTGGATCATTCTCTTTACGGGTCATGTCTGGGGTAGGTTTGACCAAGGAAGAAAAGTTTTTAATAAACTTTCTATAGTTGGCGAACCCCAAAAAACGTTGAATAGACCGAAGATCAACTGGGCGAGGCCACTGCAGAATTGCAGATAACTTGTCAGGATCAATGGAGAACCCTGCAACGGAGATAACATAACCTAGGAAGGTTACTTGAGTCTGATGGAACTCACATTTCTCAAGTTTACAGAACAGGCCGTTCTCATGTAGTCTCTGAAGAACCCGTGTAACATCAGAACGATGAGCCTCAAGTGTGGGTGAGTGTATGAGGATGTCGTCTAAGTACACCACAACACACTGTTGCAACATATCTCGTAGGACATCATTAATAAATTCCTGGAAAACAGCAGGAGCATTACATAGGCCAAAGGGCATTACAAGATACTCATAATGCCCGCTCCTGGTGTTAAATGTTGTTTTCCATTCGTGGCCCTCCTTGATCCTAACAAGATTGTACGTTCCTCTCTAATCAAGTTTAGTAAAGACTGTAGCTCCCTTGAGGCGGTCAAAGAGTTCTGTAATGAGCGGAATAGGGTAAGCATTCTTAATGGTAAGACGATTAAGACCCCTATAATCGATGCATGGTCTTAACTCGCCACCCTTTTTCTTCACAAAGAAGAAGCCAGCCCCTGCAGGAGAGCAGGATTTGTGGATGATCCCCTGCGACATAGCATCGGCAACATACTCCTCCATAGCACAATTCTCCGCAACAGACAGAGGGTAAACCCGGCCCGAGGAGGAATGGCTCTGGGTTGCAGGTCTATGGCCCAATCGTAAGACCGTTGAGGAGGCAACGTACCGGCACACACCTTGTCAAAAATGTCTAGGAACTCTCGGTACTCCTCTGGCAATTGAGATACCGAAGAAGTGCACAAGACTTTAACTGGTTTCCGAAGACAAGTGGAAATATATTGCGGAGACCACAACAAAATTTCGGACCTGCGCCAGTCGAGACTGGGATTCTGCTTTTGGAGCCAGGGATAACCCAGAACAACCAGAAAATGCGGAGAGTTTATCACCTGGAACTGGAGGGTTTCAAAATGGAGAGCCCCAAAAGCCATGGATAACGGAGCAGTTTCGTGAGTAACGAGTGCGGGCTGAAGGGGCCTGCCATCAATGTCCTCAATAGCAAGCGGAACGGACCGAGGCAAAACAGGAATGGAGTGATTTGATACAAAAGCACTGTCAATGAAATAGCCCGCAGCACTGGAGTCAACAAGAGCCTGGATACTATGGAGGAGTCCACCCAGGAAAGGACAACCGTGACCAAAGGTTTCTCCTTTAGCGGTTCCGGGGACGAGGATAAACCACCCAAGGTCTGCCCCCGACAGGACCTTAGGTGTGAGCATTTCCCGGCCGCGTAGGACAAGACTTCAAAAGGTGGCCCTGTAACCCACAATAGAGGCAGAGCCCCTCCTTCCTCCTAAAGGACCTCTCCGCCGTGGAGAGACGCGTGAATCCCAACTGCATCGGCTCAGCAGTACCTGGTGACTCGGGACCAGGAGGCATGGGAGGAGAGGGAGGCATGGGTGGGAACGAACACGTAGGAGACAATGGAAAAGGAGGCTTCCGCACGCGCTCCTTGAAAGAGGGCCTCTCTCTGAGTCTGATGTCAATTAGGATCAAAAAAGACACCAATGCTTCAATATCCTCTGGTAAATCTCTGGCAGCAACTTCGTCTTTAATCGCATCAGAAAGCCCATGAAAGAAGGCGGCAACAAGGGCTTCATTGTTCCAACCTACCTCTGCGGCAAGCGTACGGAACTCAATGGCATACTGAGCAACAGATCTTGTACCTTGCTGAATGGACATGAGTCGTTTAGCAGCAGAGGAGGAGCGAGCCAGAACATCAAATACCCTTCGAAAGGAGGCCACAAATTCAGGGTAATTTGAAATCACGGGTTTATTAGTCTCCCACAAGGGATTAGCCCAGGCAAGAGCTGTGTCAGAGAGTAACGAGATGAGAAATCCCACCTTAGCTCTGTCAGAGGGAAACGCCTGAGGTAACATCTCAAAGTAAATGCCCCCCTGGTTCAAAAACCCTCTGCACTGATTAGGATCACCTCAATATCGCTGAGGTAGAGGTGCAGAAACGGACATGCTCCTGGTAGGACTAGGTGCAGCAGCGGAAACAGGAGCAGCCATAACTTGCGGGACACTTTGGTCCAAATGTGCAGTGCGAGTCAGCAGGGTTTGCAGAGCTAGTACAAATTGATCCAAGCGGTGATCCTGTTCATCCATCCTGGAAATTATGGCAGGTAAAGGTAGATTATTAGCACCATCAGGATTCATGACCCTTGCGTAATGTCAGACTGAGACGAGAAGTGCAAAAATAATCACACCTTTATTAATAGCAAAAAATAATAAAAAGTCCACAAGTCAAATAACAAGCCAGGAATCAAAACCAGAGCTGGTAGTCAGACGAGCCGAGTCAGGAGCCAAAGCGAATAGTCAGACGAGCCGGAATCAGGAACAAGGAGAACAACAGAGTCAGGAACAAGCCAGGGATCAGGAACCAGGAGGGACATCAGACAGCCAGTTAATACACAGGAACTCTCACAAAAAGGTCTTAGACAACGCAAGGGTAAAGCATACTGAACAGAGGCGCTTTAAATAAAAAGGGAAGACATAACAATTCTGAGACTGCATCCTGTCTCACACGGATGATGTACACCAGTCTGGCCATAAAAGGAAGTGCAGGAAATGAGCATAATCACACAGTATGCACCAGAGTCATCAAGAGAGGTGAGTAAAATGGCTGCCAGCAGCACATGGCAACAAAACAGGGAAAAAAAACTGACATGACCCTAATATAGGATTCATTATGTGGTTATTTTTTGCAAAGAACTGACGTTTCCTGTTTACAGACTGCTGGGATGGGATACAGAGAACTTTACTTGCAATGCATAGTAGTAACATAAGATCATTTTAACTTGCTATTACTTGTAGCTTTTAACTGTGAAAGAAAAAAATTGTGAAAATAAAAACTTCTGTGTGTAATTTTGTGTTTATGTTAAACTCACCAGGCTTCCTGAGAGATGAAGCATCCTCCATATCCACACTTCCTCGAAGACCAAAAGCATCCAGGTTTGCTAACTTTTTCTTATTAAACATAATTTCTACTGGAAAACTGTAGTTAGTTTTGATATGAGACACAATATTCTCTTTTAAACACTTTACAATCTAAAAACCATTTTTCCCATTTTATACACCTTTTTTGAACTGGCACTATACACATAATAAATTACCTAAGCCCACAATGTATTTTACTTTGCACTACTTACACTCATATATCATGCAGTAGGCAATATTTTGTATCTATACCACCCACTATTTGTAAGACCCTCTAGTGGAAAATCCCAGTTAAGAAAGTGAGATAGGAGGTATAACAAACTCCTGCATCCTGGGTAACCTCCTAGACATTGCCTATCAGCCAAACCAAAAACCAGAATCAGTGTGACACGGTCCAGGGTCAAATCCAGGTAAGGAGATAGGTGGACATCTGAGAGACTAAAGACATTTTTTACAGTTCAAAGCAAGGGTCAAACACAGATAGACAAACTCAATAAAGTAATGGGATGGTGGAAGTTCAAAGGATGGTCAGTACATCTAAAGTATAAAACAGAGAACCAATATGCCCAAAACAGGATAAACTACATACCTGCATCATATATTGTGCAACAGCATCTTATAAACCCAAAAATGCACTTAAAAAATGTCTGTGTCAAACATGGCATGGCAGCCCATAACCAAAGAGGAGAACATAAAAGTCACAATAAAAATTGTGTGAAAGGGGCGCAAGTTTAAGTAGTGACCAAGATGGCTGCTTTTTGTTAATGGCTTTTTGTTAATGGCTGAACACTGGAGCTGATAAATTCGATGTTTATCGCTCATTAGACTTGCAATCCAAGCTTCTTTCAAGCAATTTTGCTAAGTTTGTCCCTCACTGTGTACACTACTGTAACTTTTATATAAGATTTTGGCCTGCAAAAACTGAAAAGATGAGGTACACAGTGAAAGCCATATAACGGACCGGGCCTTCATCTACCCACCCCCCTGCTCTCCTTATAAATTGGTATAAACAGCTGTATATGCTGAACTATTCTACCAGTAATATGTTTGTGTCTATACCCCAACATGGAAGCTGATATACAATGGCAGACTGCAATAACTCAAGTTATACTATACATTAATTAGTAGACGTGATTGGAGTCTACGCAGTTTTTCAGTGAGCTGTGTCAGACGATTCGCAGCTTGTGAGTCTAGAGCAATGGTCTCAAAGCACCTGCCCTGTGTGGCCCTGAAAATTATTTCATCTGGCCCTCCCTTGTTTATTAGGTAAGTTATTATTTTGACCCCATCAATTGTTTTAGGGTTCTAAGAGGTGTAACAAGTTGTTGTTCTATATAGGCCCTCACGCTGCACGCCCTTCTGGTGAACTGCTTGTGCAATGCCACCCCCTGCAGATTTGTGGCCAATCGGTCACTAGCAGGGGGTGTCAATCAACCCAATTGTATTTGATTGGGCAGATTGATGTCCGCAGCCTCAGAGGCAGCGGACGAATTAAGGAGCAGCGGTCTTAAGTCAGATCTCCAGAGAAGGTTTAGCGTGGCTGATATCACTCTAGCGCACCCATTACTTTCAATGGATATTGTGACCGCGATAAATAGTGCTGATATTACAAGTTGAAAGATTATGGGTTGCGCTTAAGCAAACGCTCACATAGCACTAGAAGGATTAGCACAACCTAAGACCTCAAGTAAAGTGTAAAGGTTTTAAAAAAAAGTTTCATAAAACACATCTAAAACATATTAATATAAAGTATTACACCTATATATACACATTTTTATAAAAAATTTTTTTATGAGTTTATTATTGATAAAACGGTTTTAAATTAGTTTAAAAGGGATATGGTATATAGCAAGGTGTTTGACTGGAAAGGGCTCCAATGCAGGGCTTTTTTTGTGAGTACTACCACCTCTGCATTATTATAACAGGTAATATTTGTAATCATCATGTTAATACTAGTTTTCACAAGAGGGGGGCTGCGAAATGTATCAAACATTGAGTACCGGCACCTTTCTTTTAGGTCTGAGGAAGGGAAGAGCTTCCCCGAAACATCACTATAATAAGTGCTCCCCTTGTTGTTCCTATATGTGTACATGTGTGGACACATACATATAAACACACATAAAATATTCAATATCATTGTTAATCCATTTTAATGTTATAATGGGTTTTTAATAGAAATACTTGAAATTCCTATTCTCTTTACTAAGATTTTTTTAATTTTTATTTAAAAATAAATAAATATGTATGTACTGTATGTATATATATAAATATATATATATATATATATGTGTATCTGTATATATTCATATAGATTTATAGGTATAGAAATATAGACCTAGATTACAAGTTGTGAGGTATAGCTGTAGCGTATACACTACGCAAAATGGGGCAATACCGCTATTTCTATACCACCAGTATTACAAGTCACCCTAAAACTTTCTTTTGTTGTGTGGTAGTTTTGTAAAAACCTATCATCCTAACATAAACCCCTAGTCTAATAACCCCTAAACCGCCGTCCCCCCACATCACCAACACTAAATAAAGCTATTAACTCCTAAACCACATCCCCGCACATCCTCAACACTAAATAAAGCTATTAACCTCTAAACCGCCGGCCCCCCACAACGCCAACACTAAATAAAGCTATTAACCCCTAAACCGCCGTCCCCCCACATCCTCAACACTAAATAAAGCTATTAACCTCTAAACCGCTGGCCCACCACAACGTCAACACTAAATAAAGCTATTAACCTCCAAACCACCGGCCCCCACATCGCGACAAACAAAATTAAACTATTAACCCCTAAACCTAACACCCCCTAAATTTAAATTAAAGTTACTATATAACTACCTTAAAATAATTAAAAATGTACCTGTGAAATAAAATAAACTAAGCTTAAACTATAAATAAACCTAACATTACTATTTAAAAAAAAATAAAAGATACCAAAAAGAAAAAAACTAAAATTACAAACATGTAAAACTCCTAACACTACGACCCCCCAAAATAAGAATTTATAACTAAAAGAAACCTAATCTATCCATTTCCATGAAAATGGTATTTGTATGGGCATTGCCCTTAAAAGGACATTCAGCGCTTTGTCATACTGCACAACTTGTAATCTTGGTCATAGTTAAAAAATTATAAAAAATTATATATAAATAAATATTTAAAAATAAAATAAAAAATTTTCTTCTAAGTGAAGAACAAAGGCATTTGAAGTATTCCTAATACCCCTTCATCTTTAGTGCAGTTGATCTAGCGCAGTGTCAATAAAATAAAATACATTTTTTAGCGCCCCATAGAAGTCTATGGGGAAGAGGGAGTTAGCACGGTCAGGATATCCAAAGTCCTGAAGTTAACTCACCTGAGTCTTAGCGCGCTTTTTACTTTCAACTTGTAATTTCAGCGATAACCCGACAACGATAATATTTTGCCTTTTATCGCAATTAGATAGATAGATAGATAGATAGATAGCAGACAGACAGACAGACAGACAGACAGACAGATAGATAGATAGATAGATTATTAGCCATGAATAGCCAGCAACATATTTGCCCTTCCAAGTTTGCTTATATTTGCAACTTAGCAACCAAAGCTGTATTTTGTTATTTTAAATAAATGGTCCTGATCTACTGTTCACTTACAGAAATGCTTTAAGATGTTCTGTGTGGAGGCCAAAAGCTTTATTTATTTTCCTTCTTTTATATATAGACCTGCCCTGCCATCTAGTGTTAAATGCTGGGATGTACAGCCTTTAGAAATGGGTGAGAAATCCCTCAAAATGTACTATTAAAGGGACAGTCAAGTCCAAAATAAACCTTTCATGATTCAGATAGGACATGTAATTTTAAACAACTTTCCAATTTACTTTTATCACCAATTTTGCTTTGTTCTCTTGATAGTCTTAGTTGAAAGCTAAACCTAGGAGGTTCATATGCTAATTTCTTAGACCTTGAAGGCCGCCTCTAATCTAAATCCACTATAGGGAATTAGTTCACGTGTTTCACATAGATAACATTGAGCTCCTGCACGTGAATTTACCATGGAGACAGCTCTGATTGGCTAAACTGCAAGTCTGTCAAAAGAACTGAAATAAGGGGGCAGTCTGCTGAGGCTTAGATACAAGGTAATCACAGAGGTAAAATGTGTATTATTATAACTGTGTTGGTTATGGAAAACTGGGGAATTGGTAATTAAGGGATTATCTATATTTTTAAACAACAAAAATGCTGGTGTTGACTGTCCCTTTAAACATAAAAGTCTAATCTTTGAGGGGCATATTTATTTTTAAAAACACCATTTACAGGGGTAGTTGGCACCGTCCAAAATCACACAATATTTTTTGCGTGGCCCATGTGTTGACCAGAAAACAGACAGTCATTTGTTTTCAAAAGCCGATAGCTCCTTGCTTTGCATTAGATAATTAAGGTTGTATATTTGTACCAAAAGCTGTAAATTTGAGCAGTGTATTCAGTGATATTACATACATTAATAGTCACTAATTTATAAGTTAATCTTTAACAATATGTAATCTAATTCTATTCTGAAGTGTTATCTTTAGCTTGAGTTTAATATGACACACAACTAAACATGCCATTGGTAGCTTTGCTTCCATATAAAAAAAGTTGTCATTTTCACCTCATCCCCTAAGGTATTGTATAAATTAAATGTATGATTTAATCAGTCAAAATAGTAGACATACAAAGGCGGGAGATGTGATACCTTGCATAGTAGTGGCTCAGGACATAACTCATGAATGTTGTTTATTTTACTTGCTTTGCTGTCAATTTCATTAGAGGTGTAGACAAGCTCCTGCGCTCATATCAGGCTGGCTGTGGAGTCCAGTGGGAATGCATGGGAACAGATTCCTGCACTACTTTGCAGGAGGATCTATGTTCCCCCTGGAAAAATAGTCTGTCACTTTTGAGGTATTTTTTCCAGCTTCCCTCCCACGTATCAAACTGCATTTATTTTAACCTAAGGCACCGGGTAAGATGGAGAAGAAGGGATGGGCTCTGGAATATTTTGAACATCACACTTTGCACCACGCTCCTCCCCCCGCTGTGAATCTCTGCAAACTCCGGTGCTGCACTGTGGAACTAGGTAATGGTAATGGTAATGGTGGCACCTAGAATTCACAGCTGGGAGTGAAATAAAAAATTTGGCTTTTGAAGGAAAAGGAGAGAATATGAAGACTGAATATGCTGTTTTGCTTCCAACAAAGGGCTAGATTACAAGTGGAGCGCAAAATTACTTTCACAAGCGCGATATTTGCGATCCACTCAGTAATACATGCAAATGTGCGATGGTATTACAAGTAAAGTGCAATGCGAATGCGACCTTGCGTTCACATTGCATGGTTGCTTTGCGCTCACAAGTGCGCGCTTCCATAGGCTCCAAAGGAAGCCTTGTTCTGATGCCCTTCAATTTCTCCTTCTGTCCTTTCTCACATCAGTGTCTGCTTATCTGGCATTTCTTCTTGGATGGCCTCTCACCACCTAAAAATCAACATGTCCAAGACTGAACTCCTTCTAATCCCCCCCCCCCTCTAATTCTACCCCGGTTTCTAACTTTTCAATCACTGTTGGTGACACCACTGTCTCCCCATCACCCTAAGTCCTCTGCCTAGGAGTTACACTTGACTCCAATCTGTCCTTCATACCCCACATCCAATTGCTCTCTTTATCCTGTCGCAACCACCTACGCAATATCTCCAAAATTCGTCCGTTTCTGAGTGCTGAAACTTCTAAACAGCTAATCCATTCCCTAGTAATTTCCCGACTTGACTACTGTAATAACCTACTAACTGGCCTCCCTCTCTCCCGCCGCTCCCCTCTTCAATCCATCCTAAATGCCTCTGCTAGGCTAATCCACCTCTCCCGACACTCTGTATCTGCTGCACCTCTCTGCGAGTCCCTTCACTGGCTCCCCATTCACAGCAGAATTAAATTCAAAATTCTCATCCTGACCTACAAAGCCCTTACCAACGCAGCCCGCCCCCCCTACCTGTCCTCACTCATCAACAAATATACTCCAGCCCGCCCCCAAGATCCAACAATGAACTACTCCTTGCATCTTCTACCATCACCTCCTCCCATGCTAGACTACAAGACTTTTCTCGTGCGGCACCAACCATCTGGAACGCACTTCCTAGAGCTGTCAGACTTTCCCCTAACCTTTCCTCCTTTAAACGCTCCCTAAAGAACTTTCTGTTCATGGAAGCCTATCTCCAAATCAGTAACAAATTAATTCCCACTTGCCTAATTGCTGTCCTCATCTAACTCCTCACTAACATCATTCTCACCTTTGCAGTCCCCACCTCCTGTTTCTCACCCTCCTACCTATCTAGGTTGTAAGTTCCCACGGGAACAGAGCCCTCAATTCCCCCTGTATTTGTTTGTTAAACTTTGTCTGGTGTCGGGGGCGGAGCCAACTGCCTAAAGAACAAGACGCACCATCTTACTGCTCCTGAAAGTTAGCTCTTAAAATATGGATTTTTGGTATCAAAAGTATGCAAATGCCTTACTTTTTTGCTCATCTGACTCTCCAGGACCCAGATTTGTATTCTAGGTTCAAGAAAAAGCATAAGTAATATAAAAATACCACTGAGGCCTACTGACTAGCTGAGACCGCGGCTGAAGATATAGCAATGCACCTGCAGTAACCTCTGCACCAAATCGGCTGACAGTGAAACTGCATCTATACTCTCGCCACCTCTACAACAGCAGAATGGAGAAACAAATCCTTGCTGCACTGACAGATCTACTAAGCTCCATGGATTTACACCACCAACCAGGCCCTTGTTGCTGACCTGGGGGATGCTATGGGTAAACCACAGACTGCACAGCTATTGAGTGAGGCTGGGAGAGAAACTGACTGGTCTGAATCAGTCCTACCGCAAAGTCACAAGGATGATTTTAGAGATCCACCGGAGAAGCGCATGGCGGACAACACTGGCCTCAGTCGCCAGACGGCGGAACAGGGAGACACAGACAGGCGGCATAATCACTTGCGGCACTTCTCTGTTTTTGTTGAGCCGACGCAGCAGAGAGCTATTGTGACGGTCGTTACACCTAGAGAACCGTCTTTAGATACGGGGACTAAGCTGAGCGCATGGCCTGGACTGAGACCTAAGCGGAGCATTCCATTAACGAGGCATACCGCTCTACAGGGAGCTAATTACAGCCGGTCGCAGAGCCAGTCGCAGAGAAAGGTTGGGGCTGAGCGTGGCGGGCACCCGAGATTTATTGAGAAGCTCTGCTGCTATAGCCCCAGATGGATCCGGCCTTCCACAGACACATCCTCCTCGCTCAGGCAGCTTGTTCCATTACTTACTGTCAGAACTGGAGTGGGGTAAGGCGGCATGTTATACCGCTATTGATGGGTCACCCTAACACTCGCTCTTTTTGGGACCTCTCACAACTAGACTAACATTTATATTTATACAGCTTGGAAGTCAAAGGATAAAGTCCGTCATGAAGACATTACTGACTGATGTTTCAGATCTTACAGAGTAAACAGGGGAATTTTACTGTTCCATCTCCCTTGTACACAGGACTCTTACAGACTGATTTATGTTTAATAGCTTTTATTCTACTGTTAAACACATGAGCTTATACCTATTTAACTATTAGATTGGTATCATATCTAAGTATGCTATTAGTACTTGGTAGCAATGTAGATATTAACTACCGCTAGTATTTATATTTTTGTTAGTCACCTAAATTAATAATAGATAGCTTTCCAGTCAACTTGGATACACATATATGTAAGCTCCTGCTTGTGTTGGTACTTAAAGTTTATTTATCTTATATATGAGTGAATTTAATGAGCTAGGTAGCACTCAGTTTTACTTAGGTATATATTCTCATGCAAAGCAGATTGTAGGAGATAGTACTTATTACGCAACCCTAGTTAGATGGTGCAAACTATCGCAGTACGTTTAAAGCTTATATTATATGCGTCTGTTTAACTATGTATATCTATGGCGCACCGATAATCTATATTGTCACGGAGGAAAGCATATCTAGAAATTTTATTTCTAAGTCTACCCTTACCCCTGACAATTAACCTTTTGACTACTATGAGATGTCAGCCTAGCTTCACTAGATAGTAGCACATGTGCGCTCATTTCACCTAAATAACTAAATTAGACTCTGTCTCATAAACCTAGTTAATACTCTCATGTTCTCTGAAATACATTTCAAGTCAACCTAATTTTACTTGTTGTTTTAGCTTGTGTGCATATGTTATTAGGCTCCCTCTATAGGAGTACAAAAGTTTTGATGAGTGTGGTTATGTTCATATTAAGTAATAATTATTCTGTCCTAACTAAACTTACTCCTAGTGACACTACCCTCACTAAATATTACGTGTCAACATATAGTGTTCATAGTAGTGCAGCTTGCTCAGTTTATGTATGCACTAAATGGATCTTAAGTTCACCAGCCTCTCTACATCTCCATTTTATTCTCTGGCCCCTATATCAAGCTGGAAACTTATATGTCACATCAACATTTCCCTTTTGTTTATCATGTTTATACATGTAAGCTGAACAATAACAGCTTTTATGCCCTTTCTACCATATGACAATATTGTACCGATAACAAACCTACCAGTACAAATATGTCATTCATATATTGCTCTCATATCATTCCAGCTACTACAGCACACTGTATTATGTCCTCAGGAGTGTAGCTGCACATGCAGAGGCTTTCTTAATCCTATAAGTATGATATTAACTTAACTTTAGGGATATAAGCCTATCTATTGTTACATCACATTGACCCATAGCCGGACTCTCCTACCTGTGACTCACATCACAATATGTTCTTATATAGGTAAAACGTTCCAGTTGTTAATGACTGTTTTAGTATGTTGTATATTTGTTCTGTTCATACATTGCTTTGTTAGGCCAGCACTCCCTCTTCTGTTGTATAATGATGGTATCTATGTTACCTACAACCTTTATCTAGAGAAGTGCTGTTTGTACCGAACTGAGAGAACATAGCTTTAATTAGTGTATATCTGCCTAATACCTTTTGTTACGCATATAGTCTCATCGCATTATACCCCCTGCGTGCTCTCAGAATAGTTTCGGGTCTCTGGTATCTGAAGAATAGCCTTGCTGCCACTAACTATATACTAAATAGAAAGCCAAATTACTGTTTTATCGTAGCCACTTATCTCCTTCTAGACTATAAACTAGTTTAGGGACTGCCCCACTAAATATGGCTATTTCTATCTAATGGCTTTAGAGTACCTAATCATTATTCTGTAGTACCCCTAAACCAACCACCTTGTCTTTTAAGGTTTATTATGTTGTATATTCACTATATATTCTAAATATGTTTGATAGATATATATGGAACTAATACTTATAGTTTGCTATGTATTTGTATTACCTTAATGTTTATTCATCTGCTTCTGTAAGTAGTAGCCCCTCGAGATTTTTCTTATTGGGTATATCTATAACAGTATGGCACTGGCTTTTTCTTCCTGGTACTCCCATGAGAGCCCCCTATAGTATTATTACTTTCTCTTTATATGAGCATAACACCTTACCTAGATAATTACTTTATCCTGGTAAAGCTATGCCCCTCCCTATTAGTTATGTAAACAACAGGTCCTTCCTGCGAAGCCCACCCTTATAACCATATAATAAGTCCCTCCATACCTATTCTCCTGTCCTGTATGGCTCCGCCCCCCCCCATTCCCTTCCCCACTCCACTTTGAGTGGCTCTTGCCCACTGCGTTCCCTTACCCCTCTCCCCGCTAATTTGGTCCATAAGTGGCCAAACATAAGCTAATCCACATCTATCCTACTTTTACTAGATTATATAACGTTATAAAGGCTCTTTATGGCAATGTGGAGAATATACTCTATTTCCCCCCTCCCCCTACTCCCATAAAACCAACCCCCCCCCCTTGCTTCTATATTTCTTAAATAAATATTTTATGGTATATCTATCTATCACAAGGCAGGGTCACTTCTAGTCTACATATCATATAAAATATAAAATTGAGGTCTTAATCTCGATAGTCCAAACTCTTTGCTAATGCCTTTAATAAACGGGATTTATATGCCTCTTCTATTTAGCTCTACTGCCTAGTAAACCTCCATGCTTCTTAATATCACCAGCCAATTATAGCTTCTCCACCCTTTTAATAATACTCATCGAATACCACTCTTTAAACTCATGCATGCATATTAGGTTGGCATAACCTGTGTTGTTGACTTGGCAATATCATGGTATTAGCACTGTACTTTTCTGTCATTATTGTTGGATGTGTCACTATTGTTACTTTTGTTTATGACTTCAATAAAAAACGATTTAAATAAAACTTTGTCTGGTGTCTTTTATATTGTATTGTACTGTACTTTTATCTTTGTACCCATTGACAGCACTGCGGAATCTGTTGGCGTTTTAAAGTGAAGTTCAATTTCAAACCACTGCGCATCACCCATGTAAACATTAACCTCCCAATTTAAAAGTCGCTTACTTTTTTTTCAGAAAATGGATATGAATTTCGAGTTATTCTTATCAATATTATATCAATGTTTCTTACTTTTACTCCTCCCCCGGTCTACTTCCTTATTTTCCTCAACTGACGTCGCGATCGTAAGAACAAGCTGACGTCGTCACTTCAATGCTCGTGCACAAGAACGGATGTGATATGCGCATGTGTATTCTGTCTTCATTCGCGCATGCGTAAAAATTTTCATTCCGTTCCGCAGTTCATTCCAGTGCAGAGTTACATTGTATCCAGAGTATTGACAACTGTTATTCATACGCTTGCAAGAATTGGAATAACGTCCTTTTACCTCGCAAAAAGAATAATTGCAAAACAATATTACCTTCTGGATCAGAATATTTACCGTAAGTATAATGTTATTATGACTATAGGGTGTCTGCAGAGAAATTCCAGTATATTGAAACGATAAGGATAATTGTATTATTATTTCTTTCATGTAATTAGCAAGAGTCCATGAGCTAGTGACGTATGGGATATACATTCCTACCAGGAGGGGCAAAGTTTCCCAAACCTCAAAATGCCTATAAATACACCCCTCACCACACCCACAAATCAGTTTTACAAACTTTGCCTCCCATTGAGGTGGTGAAGTAAGTTTGTGCTAGATTCTACGTTGATATGCGCTTCGCAGCAGGCTGGAGCCCGGTTTTCCTCTCAGTGTGCAGTGAATGTCAGAGGGATGTGAAGAGAGTATTGCCTATTTGAATTCAATGGTCTTCTTCTACGGGATCTATTTCATAGGTTCTCTGTTATCGGTCGTAGAGATTCATCTTTTACCTCCCTTTTCAGATCGACGATATACTCTTATATACCATTACCTCTACTGATTCTCGTTTCAGTACTGGTTTGGCTTTCTACTACATGTAGATGAGTGTCCTGGGGTAAGTAAGCCTTATTTTTTGTGACACTCTAAGCTATGGTTGGGCACTTTTATATAAAGTTCTAAATATATGTGTTTAAACATTTATTTGCCTTGATTCAGGATGATCAATATTCCTTATTTCAGACAGTCAGTTTCATTATTTGGGATAATGCATATGAATTAAAACATTTTTTTCTTACCTTAAAAATTGACTTTTTTCCCTGTGGGCTGTTAGGCTCGCGGGGGCTGAAAATGCTTCATTTTATTGCGTCATTCTTGGCGCGGACTTTTTTGGCGCAAAAAATTTCTTTGTCATTTCCGGCGTCATACTTGTCGCCGGAAGTTGTTCGTGTTTGCGTAATTTTTTTGACGTTTTGCGCCAAAAATGTCGGCGTCACCGGATGTGGCGTCATTCTTGGCGCCAAAAGCATTTGGGCGCCAATAATGTGGGCGGCTTTTTTGGTGCTAAAAAATGTGGGCGTCATTTTTGTCTCCACCTTTTTTCTCACATTATTTAAGTCTCATTTTTCATTTGCTTCTGGTTGCTAGAGGCTTGTTCATTGGCGTTTTTTCCCATTCCTGAAACTGCCTTTTAAGGAATTTGATAGATTTTGCTTTATATGTTGTTTTTTCTCTTACATATTGCAAGATGTCTCAGATTGACCCTGGATCAGAAGCTACTTCTGGAAAAACGCTGCCTGATGCTGGTTCCACCAAAGTTAAGTGTATCTGCTGTAAACTTGTGGTAACTGTCCCTCCGGCTGTAGTTTGTGATGAATGTCATGATAAGCTTGCTAATGCAGATAGTATTTCCATTAGTAATATACCATTACCTGTTGCTGTTCCATCAACATCTAATACTCAGGATGTTCCTGTTAATATAAGAGATTTTGTTTCTAAATCTATTAGGAAGGCTATGTCTGTTATTCCTCCTTCCAGTAAACGTAAAAAAGGTCTTTTAAAACTTCACATTTTTCAGATGAATTTTTAAATGAACATCATCATTCTGATTTGTCTGTTTCTGATGATGATTTTTCTGGTTGAGAGGATTCTGTCTCAGATATTGACACTGATAAATCTTCATATTTATTTAAAATGGAATTTATTCGTTCTTTACTTAAAGAAGTTTTAATCCCATTAGAGATGGAGGAATCTAGTCCTCTTGATACTAAATCTACTAAGCGTTTAAATTCGGTTTATAAACCTCCTACAGTTATTCCGGAAGTTTTTCCTGTCCCTGATGCTATTTCTGAAGTAATTTCTAGGGAATGGAATAATCTGGGTAATTCATTTACTCCTTCTAAAAGGTTTAAGAAATTGTAACCTGTGCCATCTGACAGATTAGAGTTTTGGGACAAAATCCCTAAAGTTGATGGGGCTATCTCTACTCTCGCTAAACGTACTACTATTCCTACGGCAGATAGTACTTCCTTTAAGGATCCTTTAGATAGGAAAATTGATTCCTTTCTAAGGAAAGCTTATTTATGTTCAGGTAATCTTCTTAGGCCTGCTATTTCTTTGGCTGATGTTGCGGCAGCTTCCACTTTTTGGTTGGAGGCTTTGGCACAACAAGTGTCAGATCATAATACTCATAGCATTGTTAAACTTCTTCAAAATGCTAATAACTTTATTTGTGATGCCATCTTTGATATCATTAGAGTTGATGTCAGGTATATGTCTTTAGCTATTTTAGCTAGAAGAGCTTTATGGCTTAAAACTTGGAATGCAGATATGTCTTCTAAGTCAACTTTGCTTTCCCTTTCTTTCCAAGGTAATAAATTGTTTGGTTCCCAGTTGGATTCTATTATTTCAACTGTTACTGGGGGGAAAGGAACTTTTTTACCTCAGGATAAAAAATCTAAAGGTAAATATAGGGCTGCTAATCGTTTTCGTTCCTTTCGTCAGAATAAGGAACAGAAGCCTGATCCTTCCCCTAAAGGAACAGTTTCTGTTTGGAAACCATCTCCAGTCTGGAATAAATCCAAGCCTTTTAGAAAGCAAAAGCCAGCTCCCATGTCCACATGAAGGTGCAGCCCTCATTCCAGCACAGCTGGTAGGGGGCAGATTACGATTTTTCAAAGAAATTTGGATCAATTCGATTCACAGTCTTTGGATTCAGAACATTGTTTCACAAGGGTACAGAATAGGTTTCAAGGTAAGGCCTCCTGCAAGAAGATTTTTTCTTTCTCGCATTCCAATAAATCCAGTGAAGGCTCAAGCATTTCTGAAATGTGTTTCAGATCTAGAGTTGGCTGGAGTAATTGTGCCAGTTCCAGTTCTGGAACAGGGTCTGGGGTTTTACTCCAATCTATTCATTGTACCAAAGAAGGAGAATTCCTTCAGACCAGTTCTGGATTTAAAAATATTGAATCGTTATGTAAGGATACCAACATTCAAAATGGTAACTATAAGGACTATTCTGCCTTTTGTTCAGCAAGGGCATTATATGTCCACAATAGATTTACAGGATGCATATCTGCATATTCCGATTCATCCAGATCACTATCAGTTTCTGAGATTCTCTTTTCTAGACAAGCATTACCAATTTGTGGCTCTGCCGTTCGGCCTAGCAACAGCTCCAAGGATTTTTTCAAAGGTTCTCGGTGCCCTGCTATCTGTAATCAGAGAACAGGGTATTGTGGTATTTCCTTATTTGGATGATATCTTGGTACTTGCTCAGTCTTCACATTTAGCAGAATTTCATACGAATCGACTTGTGTCATTTCTTCAAGAACATGGTTGGAGGATCAATTTAACAAAGAGTTCATTGATTCCTCAGACAAGGGTAACCTTTTTAGGTTTCCAAATAGATTCAGTGTCCATGACTTTGTCTCTGACGGACAAGAGACGTCTGAAATTGGTTTCAGCTTGTCGAAACCTTCAGTCTCAATCATTCCCTTCGGTAGCCTTATGCATGGAAATTCTAGGTCTTATGACTGCTGCATCGGACGCGATCCCCTTTGCTCGTTTTCACATGCGACCTCTTCAGCTTTGTATGCTGAACCAGTGGTGCAGGGATTATACAAAGATATCACAGTTAATATCTTTAAATCCGATTGTACGACACTCTCTGACGTGGTGGACAGATCACCATCATTTAGTTCAAGGGGCTTCTTTTGTTCTTCCAACCTGGACTGTGATCTCAACAGATGCGAGTCTGACAGGTTGGGGAGCTGTATGGGGTTCTCTGACAGCGCAGGGGGTTTGGGAATCTCAGGAGGCGAGATTACCCATCAACATTTTGGAACTCCGTGCGATTTTCAGAGCTCTTCAGTCGTGGCCTCTTTGTTTTCAGACGGACAATGTCACAACCGTGGCATATGTCAATCATCAAGGGGGGACTCACAGTCCTCTGGCTATGAAAGAAGTATCTCGGATACTTGCTTGGGCGGAATCCAGCTCCTGTCTAATTTCTGCGGTTCACATCCCAGGTGTAGACAATTGGGAAGCGGATTATCTCAGTCGCCAGACGTTACATCCGGGCGAATGGTCTCTTCACCCAGAGGTGTTTCTTCAGATTGTTCAAATCTGGGGTCTTCCAGAAATAGATCTGATGGCTTCTCATCTAAACAAGAAACTTCCCAGGTATCTGTCCAGATCCAGGGATCCTCAGGCGGAGGCAGTGGATGCATTGTCACTTCCTTGGAAGTATCATCCTGCCTATATCTTTCCGCCTCTGGTTCTTCTTCCAAGAGTGATCTCCAAGATTCTAAAAGAGCATTCGTTTGTTCTGCTGGTGGCTCCAGCATGGCCTCTCAGGTTTTGGTATGCGGATCTTGTTCGGATGGCTACTTGCCAACCTTGGACTCTTCCGTTAAGACCAGACCTTCTATCTCAAGGTCCTTTTTTCCATCAGGATCTCAAATCATTAAATTTGAAGGTATGGAGATTGAACGCTTGATTCTCAGTCATAGAGGTTTCTCTGACTCCGTAATTAATACTATGTTACAGGCTCGTAAATCTGTGTCTAGGAAGATATATTATCGAGTCTGGAAGACTTACATTTCTTGGTGCTCTTCTCATCAATTTTCCTGGCATTCTTTTAGAATTCCTAGAATTTTACAATTTCTTCAGGATGGTCTGGATAAAGGTTTGTCTGCAAGTTCTTTGAAAGGACAAATTTCTGCTCTTTCTGTGTTGTTTCACAGAAAGATTGCTAATCTTCCTGATATTCATTGTTTTGTACAGGCTTTGGTTCGTATAAAACCTGTCATTAAGTCAATCTCTCCTCCTTGGAGTTGGAATTTGGTTCTGGGGGCTTTACAAGCTCCTCCGTTTGAACCTATGCATTCTCTGGACATTAAATTACTTTCTTGGAAAGTTCTGTTCCTTTTGGCCATCTCTTCTGCTAGAAGAGTTTCAGAGTTATCTGCTCTTTCTTGTGAATCTCCTTTTCTGATTTTTCATCAGGATAAGGCGGTGTTGCGGACTTCATTTAAATTTTTACCTAAAGTTGTGAACTCTAACAACATTAGTAGAGAAATTGTGGTTCCTTCATTGTGTCCTAATCCTAAGAATTCTAAGGAAAGATCGTTGCATTCAGGGCCGGATTTACATCTCAGGTGGCTGTAGGCACAAAAACCTGAAGCGCCCCCCCCAGAAAAAGAAGTGGAAAAAATGAGGACTTTTATTATTATTATTTAGGACAACTAAAAATAAATATTAGATGTAAAATTACATTTTCCCTTTTATAGAGATACACAAATATACACACCAATTGCAATATTTGTTGTAATGGAAGCTACACCAAAAATCAATATTCACTTGACTCAAATGGCCATACAATTTCTATAATGTATAACAAAAACAAATCATGTTAAACTTTTAATGCAAAATATTCTAAAGAAAAGCCTATTTAAAGGGACATAAAATGTGACAGTTTGCTGGGCATTTTATTATTGCACTAGTGCTTGCACAGAAGTGTGTTAGCCTCTTGCAAAAGGGTTAAACACATAGTCAATGTCAGTTCTGAGACAACAATACACATCTGTGCAGACCCAGATGGGCTCATAGGACATGTTTATTGACAAGCCATTAGTGTATTGCTTTTCTGGAGATGACTTTGACTATGTGCTTAACATTTTGTTGGAGTTAAACACAGTTTTGTGTAAACAATAGCAATATTAAAACTAGCAGCATGCAAGCTCATCAACAACCTGTGCAGCCAGTGGAAGAAAATATAAAATGTAGGTATTTTTTTAAACTACATGAAAAAAATCTTGTAAACTCTGATATTTTTGGTACAAATACACACAGATGTTACATTTATTTTGTTCTGAAATATAAATATCATATGATGTTGCTCTCAAAGGAAAACATGCAATGTTGTAGATTATATGTAATCCAGGGGTCAACAAATGTGTTTAAAATTAGAACTTAGAAATTCAAAAATACCACACTTACTTGATAAAAGAACAGATTAACAATTTTTAATGTGATGTGTGTGTATGTATATATATATATATGTGTGTGTGTGTGTGTGTGATGTGTGTGTATGTGTATATATATATATATATATATATATATATATATATATATATATATATATATATATATATATATATATACACATACATATACATACATACATACATACAAACAAATATGCCATGTGAGTGGTTTACACACATACACATTTTACAGCCTTACAGTCTACAAACTTTGTTGTCAAAGTGCCCTAAAGGCTGTAAATCACAATTGGCAGCTTGTAATAAAGAGCAGAGCAGCTAGTCCCACATAACCTCCACACCTCCAGGGCCTTATAGAACAAAAACATTCATCCTGAAGCAGAATTTAAACTCCTGGCTATAAAAAAGGAATACAGCACATAACAAGTGAATACACTGCAACCCTCTCTGGTAGCCAAGGGGTTAAAGTGCTCTGCTTGTTATGTTTTCATTCTAGGCAGCATTAGAAGCCTTGTACAGTCCTAACCTGTTCTGAAGCTTTCATTCCTCAACAAAAAGTTTCTGCACCACATCAGCATGGAGCTTGGCTGTGTGAGGCAACAGAAGTACATAAAATAAAAGTGAAACTAAACATGCCTGGCGAAAATGGGAGGGGTTTAGCTTTAATCTTTGCCCCTCTCTCCTTCATGGCTCCCTCAACTGCTGTAACATATTCCCAATGAAACACTCAACTTTGTAGGCACCTGGCAGCACAATTCTTACTAAAATAAATGCCCTCATAAAAAATAAAAAAAAATAAAAAAATTTATTACTGACAGGCAGGCGCCCCTCACTGCAAGGCGCCTGTAGGCACATGCCTACTGTGCCTAATGGGAAATCCGGCCCTGGTTGCATTCTTTGGATGTAGTTAGAGCTTTGAAATATTATGTTGAAGCTACTAAAGATTTCCGAAAGACTTCTAGTCTATTTGTTATCTTTTCCGGTTCCAGGAAAGGTCAGAAGGCCTCTGCCATTTCTTTGGCATCTTGGTTAAAATCTTTGATTCATCATGCTTATGTCGAGTCGGGTAAAACTCAGCCTCAAAGGATTACAGCTCATTCTACTAGGTCAGTTTCTACTTCCTGGGCGTTTAGGAATGAAGCTTCGGTTGATCAGATTTGCAAAGCAGCCACTTGGTCTTCTTTGCATACTTTTACTAAATTCTACCATTTTGATGTGTTTTCTTCTTCTGAAGCAGTTTTTGGTAGAAAAGTACTTCAGGCAGCTGTTTCAGTTTGATTCTTCTGCTTATAATTTCACTTTTTTTCATTATAAGATTAAAACTTTATTTTGGGGTGTGGATTATTTTTTCAGCGGAATTGGCTGTCTTTATTTTATCCCTCCCTCTCTAGTGACTCTTGCGTGGAAGTTCCACATCTTGGGTATTTATTATCCCATATGTCACTAGCTCATGGACTCTTGCTAATTACATGAAAGAAAACATAATTTATGTAAGAACTTACCTGATAAATTCATTTCTTTCATATTAGCAAGAGTCCATGAGGCCCACCCTTTTTTGTGGTGGTTATGATTTTTTTGTATAAAGCACAATTATTCCAATTCCTTATTTTTTATGCTTTCGCACTTTTTTCTTATCACCCCACTTCTTGGCTATTCGTTAAACTGATTTGTGGGTGTGGTGAGGGGTGTATTTATAGGCATTTTGAGGTTTGGGAAACTTTGCCCCTCCTGGTAGGAATGTATATCCCATACATCACTAGCTAATGGACTCTTGCTAATATGAAAGAAATTAATTTATCAGGTAAGTTCTTAAATAAATTATGTTTTTTTATTATCAAAAGTTATAAAGAATTGATATCGAAAGTGATCAATTAAATTTCAGTCTTGATGACTTATAACTATCTATTTTCAAACACATTTACTTTACTTATTTCATAGTAAAGTTTATTTTTGGTTGCCTTTTTTTGTATCATTTTTCTAACAAGTGAGTTTCAACGATGTCACCAATCATTCATATTTTTATGTTTTGAGCTATCTCAATTTAGTTTAGGGTGATTCCATTCATAATTAATTTAATATTAACTATTTGTAATCAAATATATAGTTGATTTCATCTACTTTCAAACAAATTGAAAACTTATACGCTTCTAGTTGCTAAATTTTCTCTGATTGATTCTCCTTTCATACTTTGCAAGTGGCATGATCTGGATTTTAAAAAATAATGTGCAGTTATTATCATATCAACGATTAAATTAACACTTGTATTATGTATGAAAAATTAATTTCAAATTCATTTCTGCTTATATAAATTAAATTTTACACTACAATGAATATTAATCGTTTATACTTTTATGGTCCATATCACTGATAATATCTTTTACATTTATATCCATTATTTTGATTATGTTTTTCTCATTTTTTATCATCTATTTATTCTATTACTTATGAGCCATTGTTTCTAAACCATTTTAAAATATGGATAGCAGTTAGTTCCATATCAATGAGTCCTTGTTTGCAATTTCTTATATTACTTTGTGAGTTTATAGCTAGCAATACATTATTCCATAACAAAAAAGTTTTGCATGTAATTACATATCATTTATCCACTTTTTTCTAATTATATTATATTTTAATTACAAACCTAGGGCTAAGCAATCTTCTCAATCGGTATCTTACTTTTATTTTAAAATAGAAATGATATGTATAAATCAATTGAATTACCATGATTACTTCTATTACAAATATATATATGTTTGAATTTCCATTTAGACCATAATAATTTCTGATTAGCTGTTTGTTCTATTTCAATAAACGCCTTATCTATTATACCTTTTATTTGCATGAGGTTTGCAAATATTTAAGCCCAAACTTCATATTTAAAATTATTAAATTTCATAAATAACGGCTAGATTTAGAGTTTGGCGTTAGCCGTCAAAACCAGCGTTAAGGGCTCCTAACGCTGGTTTTGGGCTACCGCTGGTATTTAGAGTCAGTCAGGAAAGGGTCTAACGCTCACTTTCCAGCCGCGACTTTTGCATACCGCAGATCCTCTTACGTCAATTGCGTATCCTATCTTTTCAATGGGATCTTTCTAACGCCGGTATTTAGAGTCTTGGCTGAAGTGAGCGTTAGAAATCTAACGACAAAACTCCAGCCGCAGAAAAAAGCCAGGAGTTAAGAGCTTTCTGGGCTAACGCCGGTTCATAAAGCTCTTAACTACTGTAAAGTACACTAACACCCATAAACTACCTATGTACCCCTAAACCGAGGCCCCCCCACATCGCCGCCACTCTATTAAAATTTTTTAACCCCTAATCTGCCGACCGCACACCGCCGCCACCTACGTTATACTTATGTACCCCTAATCTGCTGCCCCTAACACCGCCGACCCCTATATTATATTTATTAACCCCTAATCTGCCCCCCCCCAACGTCGCCGCCACCTACCTACAATTATTAACCCCTAATCTGCCGACCGGACCTCACCGCTACTATAATAAATGTATTAACCCCTAAAGCTAAGTCTAACACTAACACCCCCCTAAGTTAAATATAATTTAAATCTAACGAAATAAATTAACTCTTATTAAATAAATTATTCCTATTTAAAGCTAAATACTTACCTGTAAAATAAACCCTAATATAGCTACAATATAAATTATAATTATAATGTAGCTATTTTAGGATTAATATTTATTTTACAGGCAACTTTGTATTTATTTTAACCAGGTACAATAGCTATTAAATAGTTAATAACTATTTAATAGTTACCTAGTTAAAATAATTACAAAATTACCTGTAAAATAAATCCTAACCTAAGTTACAATTAAACATAACACTACACTATCAATAAATTAATTAAATAAAATACCTACAATTATCTACAATTAAACCTAACACTACACTATCAATAAATTAATTAAATACAAATACCTACAAATAAATACAATTACATAAACTAAACTAAAGTAAACAAAAAATAAAAAAAGAACTAAGTTACAAAAAATAAAAAAATATTTACAAACATTATAAAAATATTACAACAGCCAATAGAATGCAAGCTCAATCTGATTGGCTGATTGGATCCTATCAGCCAATCGGAATTCGAGGGACGCCATCTTGGATGATGTCCCTTAAAGGAACCTTCATTCTGTGTTAGGACATCGGAAGAAGAGGATGGATCCGCGCCGGAGGTCTTGAAGATGGAGCCGCTCGTCGTCGGATGGAAGAAGATAGAAGATGCCGCTTGGATGAAGATGTCTACCGGTCCGGATCTCCTCTTCTGCCCGGATAGGATGAAGACTTCAGCCGCATGATGGATGTCTTCAGCCCCCGCTTGGGCTTGGATGAAGACTTCGGAGCCTGGACCGATCGGTGATACCCGGTGTGGTGAAGATAAGGTAGGAGGATCTTCAGGGGCTTAGTGTTAGGTTTATTTAAGGGGGGTTTGGGTTAGATTAGGGGTATGTGGGTGGTGGGTTGTAATGTTGGGGGGGTATTGTATGTTTTTTTTTACAGGCAAAAGAGCTGAATTCTTTGGGGCATGCCCCGCAAAAGGCCTTTTTAAGGGCTGGTAAGGTAAAAGAGCTTTTCTATTTGTATTTTAGAATAGGGTAGGGCATTTTTTTATTTTGGGGGGCTTTGTTATTTTATTAGGGGACTTAGAGTAGGTGTAATTAGCTTAAAATTGTTGTAATATTTTTATAATGTTTGCAAATATTTTTTTATTTTTTGTAACTTAGTTCTTTTTTTATTTTTTATACTTTAGTTAGTTTATGTAATTGTATTTATTTGTAGGTATTTGTATTTAATTAATTTATTGATAGTGTAGTGTTAGGTTTAATTGTAGATAATTGTAGGTATTTTATTTAATTAATTTATTGATAGTGTAGTGTTAGGTTTAATTGTAACTTAGGTTAGGATTTATTTTACAGGTAATTTTGTAATTATTTTAACTAGGTAACTATTAAATAGTTATTAACTATTTAATAGCTATTGTACCTGGTTAAAATAAATACAAAGTTGCCTGTAAAATAAATATTAATCCTAAAATAGCTACAATATAATTATAATTTATATTGTAGCTATATTAGGCCTAGATTTTGAGTTTTGTCGGTAACGACCCGAAAAACTAACGCCGGCTTTTTTCTGGCTGCACCATAAAAATAACTCTGGTATTGAGAGTCCACATAAAGGCTGCGTTAGGCTCCAAAAAAGGAGCGTAGAGCATTTTTAACGCAGCTTCAACTCTCGATACCAGAGTTGCTTACGGACGCGGCCAGCCTCAAAAACGTGCTCGTGCACGATTCCCCCATAGGAAACAATGGGGCTGTTTGAGCTGAAAAAAAACCAAACACCTGCAAAAAAGCCGCGTTCAGCTCCTAACGCAGCCCCATTGTTTGCTATGCGGTAACCCTTCCGACGTCTGCACTTAACACTCTAACATGTACCCCGAGTCTAAACACCCCTAACCTTACACTTATTAACCCCTAATCTGCCACCCCCGCTATCGCTGACCCCTGCATATTATTTTTAACCCCTAATCTGCCGCTCCGTAAACCGCCGCTACTTACATTATCCCTATGTACCCCTAATCTGCTGCCCTAACATCGCCGACCCCTATATTATATTTATTAACCCCTAATCTGCCCCCCACAACGTCGCCTCCACCTGCCTACACTTATTAACCCCTAATCTGCCGAGCGGACCTGAGCGCTACTATAATAAAGTTATTAACCCCTAATCCGCCTCACTAACCCTATCATAAATAGTATTAACCCCTAATCTGCCCTCCCTAACATCGCCGACACCTAACTTAAATTATTAACCCCTAATCTGCCGACCGAATCTCCCCCCTATTCTAATAAATGTATTAACCCCTAAAGCTAAGTCTAACCCTAATACTAACACCCCCCTAAGTTAAATATAATTTAAATCTAACGAAATTAATTAACTCTTATTAAATAAATTATTCCTATTTAAAGCTAAATACTTACCTGTAAAATAAATCCTAATATAGCTACAAAATAAATTATAATTATATTATAGCTATTTTAGGATTTATATTTATTTTACAGGTAACTTTGTATTTATTTTAACCAGGTACAATAGCTATTAAATAGTTAAGAACTATTTAATAGCTAAAATAGTTAAAATAATTACAAATTTACCTGTAAAAGAAATCCTAACCTAAGTTACAAATAAACCTAACACTAGACTATCAATAAATTAATTAAATAAACTACCTACAATTACCTACAATTAACCTAACACTACACTATCAATAAATTAATTAAATACAATTGCTACAAATAAATACAATTAAATAAACTAGCTAAAGTACAAAAAATAAAAAAGAACTAAGTTACAAAAAATAAAAAAATATTTACAAACATAAGAAAAATATTACAACAATTTTAAACTAATTACACCTACTCTAAGCCCCCTAATAAAATAACAAAGCCCCCCAAAATAAAAAAATGCCCTACCCTATTCTAAATTACTAAAGTTCAAAGCTCTTTTACCTTACCAGCCCTGAACAGGGCCCTTTGCGGGGCATGCCCCAAGAAATACAGCTCTTTTGCCTGTAAAAAAAAAAACATACAATACCCAAGCCCCCCAACATTACAACCCACCACCCACATACCCCTAATCTAACCCAAACCCCCCTTAAATAAACCTAACACTAAGCCCCTGAAGATCATCCTACCTTGTCTTCACCATACCAGGTTCACCGATCGGTCCAGAAGAGCTCCTCTGATGTCCTGATCCAAGCCCAAGCGGGGGGCTGAAGAGGTCCATGATCCGGCTGAAGTCTTCATCCAAGCGGGGCAGAAGAGTTCTTCCATCCGATTGAAGTCTTCATCCAAGCGGCATCCATCCGGAGCGAAGCGGCAGCATCCTGAAGACCTCCACCGCGGAACATCCATCCTGGCCGACGACTGAACGATGAATGACGGTTCCTTTAAATGACGTCATCCAAGATGGCGTCCCTCGAATTCCGATTGGCTGATAGGATTCTATCAGCCAATCGGAATTAAGGTAGGAATATTCTGATTGGCTGATGGAATCAGCCAATCAGAATCAAGTTCAATCCGATTGGCTGATCCAATCAGCCAATCAGATTGAGCTTGCATTCTATTGGCTGATCGGAACAGCCAATAGAATGCGAGCTTAGGATTTATTTTACAGGTAAGTATTTAGCTTTAAATAGGAATAATTTATTTAATAAGAGTTAATTAATTTCGTTAGATTTAAATTATATTTAACTTAGGGGGGTGTTAGTATTAGGGTTAGACTTAGCTTTAGGGGTTAATACATTTATTAGAATAGCGGCGAGATTCGGTCGGCAGATTAGGGGTTAATAATTGAAGTTAGGTGTCGGCGATGTTAGGGAGGGCAGATTAGGGGTTAATACTATTTATGATAGGGTTAGTGAGGCGGATTAGGGGTTAATAACTTTATTATAGTAGCGCTCAGGTCCGCTCGGCAGATTAGGGGTTAATAAGTGTAGGCAGGTGGAGGCGACGTTGAGGGGGGCAGATTAGGGGTTAATAAATATAATATAGGGTTCGGCGGTGTTAGGGGCAGCAGATTAGGGGTACATAAGGATAACGTAGGTGGCGGCGCTTTGCGGTCGGCAGATTAGGGGTTAATAAGTGTAGGCAGGTGGAGGCGACGTTGAGGGGGGCAGATTAGGGGTTAATAAATATAATATAGGGGTCGGCGGTGTTAGGGGCAGCAGATTAGGGGTACATAAGGATAATGTAGGTGGCGGCGCTTTGCGGTCGGCAGATTAGGGGTTAATAAGTGTAGGCAGGTGGAGGCGACGTTGAGGGGGGCAGATTAGGGGTTAATAAATATAATATAGGGGTCGGCGGTGTTAGGGGCAGCAGATTAGGGGTACATAAGGATAACGTAGGTGGCGGTCGACAGATTAGGGGTTAAAAAAATTTTTTAGAGTGTCGGCGATGTGGGGGGACCTTGGTTTAGGGGTACATAGGTAGTTTATGGGTGTTAGTGTACTTTAGAGCACAGTAGTTAAGAGCTTTATAAACCGGCGTTAGCCAGAAAGCTCTTAACTACTGACTTTTTTCCTGCGGCTGGAGTTTTGTCGTTAGATGTCTAACGCTCACTTCAGAAACGACTCTAAATACCGGAGTTAGAAAAATCCCATTGAAAAGATAGGATACGCAATTGACGTAAGGGGATCTGCGGTATGGAAAAGTCGCGGCTGAAAAGTGAGCGTTAGACCCTATTTTGAGTGACTCCAAATACCGGCGGTAGCCTAAAACCAGCGTTAGGAGCCTCTAACGCTGGTTTTCACGGCTAACGCCAAACTCTAAATCTGCAGGTGTCAGCGATAGCGGGGGCGGCAGATTAGGGGTTAATAAGTGTAAGGCTAGGGGTGTTTAGACTCGGGGTTCATGTTAGGGTGTTAGGGGCAGACTTAGGAAGTGTTTCCCCATAGGAAACAATGGGGCTGCGTTAGGAGCTGAACGCTGCTTTTTTGCAGGTTTTTTTTCAGCTCAAACTGCCCCATTGTTTCCTATGGGGGAATCGTGCACGAGCACGTTTTTGAAGCTGGCCGCGTCCGTAAGCACCGCTGGTATTGAGAGTTGCAGTGGCGGTAAATATGCCTGTACGCTCCCTTTTTGGAGCCTAACACAGCCCTTCTGTGAACTCTCAATACCAGCGGTATTTAAAAGGTGCGGGGGGAAAAAAGCCAGCGTTAGCTACGCGGGTCGTTACCGACAAAACTCTAAATCTAGCCGTATGTTTTTATATATATTACTCTCCAACACTATGTCTGTCTATTACTCACTAGATCACTCACACACAAACACACTAACAAAGACTTATTATATAGTTCTCTATCAAAGACAATATTATTATGTTTTTATCTATTTTAAATTTTCTTTGTCTATATATAATACTATTTCAAAATAAATAATATATAATTCTATTTAAAAAAAAATATTCTATATCACTATATCTCTTTTTCTTTCTCTATCTTCCCCCACTCCCTCTATCATCCTCCGTATTTGTCACTCCCTCTCTATATCGCTCTCTCTTTATATCTCTCTCTATTTCACTATATCTATCTCTCTTTATTTATCTCTCTCTATATCTTTCTCTTTCTCTCTCTCTCTCTCTCTCTCTCTCTCTCTCTCTCTCTCTTTCCCTTTATCTCCCCATCGCTTTATCCCTCTCTATCTATCTCTCTCTCTCTTTATCTATCTCTCTCTTTATTTATCTGTCTCTCTCTATATATCTATCTTTATCTATCTTTTTATTTATCTCTCTCTCTTTATCTCTTACTATCTCTCTCTCTATCATTATCTCCCTACATCTCTCCGTATCTATTTTTATCTCTCTCTGTCTCTCTCTTTTTCTCTCTCCATATCTCTCTTTTTCTCTCTTTATCTATCTCTTTATCTCTCTCTCTTTCTATCTCTCTCTCTTTTTCTCTCTATTTTTAACTATCTCTCTCTTTCTCTCTCTCTCTTTCTCTATCTCTTTTAATCTGTAACTATGTTTCTATAAAAAAAAAATCTCTATCGCTATATCTCTTGTTCTTTCTCTCTCATTTCCCCCCTCTCTCTATCATCCACTCTATTTTTCTATCTCTCTCTATATTGCTCTCTATCTTTATCTTTATATATCTATCTTTATTTCTATCTCTAGATCTTTCTCTTTATCTCTTTCTCTCTCTATATATCTCTCTCTCTCTGTATCTCTATTTATACCTATATATCTTTATTTTTTCTCTATCTATCTATCTCTCTTTCTCTCTATATATATCTCTCTCTATATATATCTCTCTCTCTCTTTATCTATCTCTCTATATCTTTCTATCTTTATCTCTCTCTCTGTTTCTATATCTCTCTTTCTCTCTCTCTCTATCTTTCTTTAGCCATCTCTCTTTATCTAACCTTATCTATCTCTCTCTCTATCTCTTTTTCAAACTCTATAAATCTTTATTTATTTCTATCTCTCTCTCTCTCTTTCTCTTTCTTTCTCTCTCTCTTTTTTATTTTTCTCTATCTCTCTCTCTCTCTTTTAATTTGTCTTTCTCTCTCTCTTTATCACCTTTATATATTTATCAATCTCTATTTCTCTCTCCCTTTATTTCTCTCTCTCTCTCTCTATTTTTTTTTTATCACACATTATTTTTATCTCTCTTTATCTCTATCTCTCTTTATGTTTCTTTAACCCTCTCTCTATTTGTTTTTCTCTTTCACTCTATCTCAATATCTATCTTTATCTATTTCTCTTTTTCTTTTTATCTATATTACTCTTTGTTTATCTTTCTTTTTTTATCTCTCTTTCTTTAATTTGATGTATCTTTATCTATATCTCTCTGTATATCTCTCTCTATCTTTTTTTCTCTATATGTCACTCTTTCTATCTCTCTCTCTTTCTCTCTCTCTCTTTCTCTCTCTCTCTCTCTCTCTCTCTCTTTCTCTCTCTCTATTTTTATCTCTATCATTCTCTCTCTCTTTCTTTCTCTCTCTCTATCTTTCTCTCTCTCATTCTCTCTCTCTCTTTCTCTCTCGCTATCTTTATCTCTCTCAATCTCTCTCTCTCTCTTTCTCTATCTCTCTATGTTTTGCTCTATATTTTACTCTCTCTCTTTTCTCTCTCTTTTTATGTCTCTCTCTTTCTCTCTATCTATTTGTCTCTGTCTCTCTCTCTCTATTTAGCTCTCTGTCTCCTAATATTTTGATCCATATCTCTCTCTCTTTTTTCATATCTCTTAATCAATATTTGTCTCTTTATTTTTATTTATTTATCTCTCACTTTCTCCTTATCGCTCTTTCTCTCTTTCTCTCTCTCTCTCTCTCTCTCTCTTTCTCTCTTTATCTCTCTCTCTCTCTTTTTCTCTCTCTCGATATTTAACTCTTGATTTATCTCTATAATTATATATTTTCTAATATTTGTAACTATACAGATATATATATCTATAGTAATCTAATACATTTTATTATTTTTATCTATATTTATATTGATATATTTGGCTCATTGCAAATTATATATCAATATCTCTATATCTATCTATATCTATCTCAATCTATCGCTGTATTTGTCATTTAATACATCTAAATCACTATAAATTTTTTAATTATAAATATAGATTTTTTTTTTTATCTATCAGTCTTTCTATTAAATTTTAATATACATATATTGTTAACATCTTATAAATACAGGTAGCCCTCAGTTTACGCCGGGGTTAGGTTACAGAAGGAATGGTTTTAAATCCAAACCGTTGTAAATTGAAACCCAGTTTATAATGTAAGTCAAGGCAATGTTTGAGGGAGATAGGTTCCTGGCCCCTCTCAAAATTGTCATCAATAACACCTAATACATTATTTTTAAAGCTTTGAAATGAAGACTTTAAATGCTAAACAGCATTATAAACCTAAAAAAATAATCACACAACACAGAATATATCATTAAACTAAGTAAAATGAACTGCAACATTTGCTATACAGCATTATAAACCTAATAAAATAATAACACAACACAGACTTCACTTTCATTTTTCTGCAAACATTTTATTCTATGCATTTCAGTCTGCAATGATTTATAGACAGGAAGATCTTGTTCCTTTGAAATCTGCACAATATCTCAGGTCTGGTGAAACTGATTAATTTCAGCTTGCTTAGCTTTGCTGCAACACAAGGGTACAGCTTCACCTACTGGCTATTTTAATAAATGCACTGCTTCTCAATGCTTTTCAATAGCAGTCACATTACTAAAAAAAAAAAAGGTTGTTATTCGGAAACGGTGTAAATTGAACCGTTGTAAACCGAGGGCCACCTTTTCATATCTGTTTACACATTTATGTTTCTATAAATATTTTATTTTTTATTTTTTTCTATATATTTTTATATTTTGCTATATAAATATTTCTTTATATCATTATATTTAAATATATTTTCATTTATCTATCAATAAAAAATATATCTTTCTCTTTATATATCTTTTAGTCTCTTTCTCCTTCTATCTATATACATTTTTGAATACATATATATATATATAGATATATATATGTATTGAAAAAAATATAACTATATGTCTATATATTAAGAGATATAGAGAGAGTAAGAGAGAGAGAGAGAGAGTGATAAAAATAGAGAGATAGATTGCAAGAGAGTTCCAGAGATACAAACATTGATAGATAGAGAGAGAGAAAGAGAGAGAGGTAGGTAGTGCGAGAAAGAGATAGAAATATTTATCGATATTCATATAATTACAACGTAAAAGAAATAGAAATAGAGAGACTAGGGCCTAGATTTAGAGTTCGGCGGTAGCCGTCAAAACCAGCGTTAGAGGCTCCTAACGCTGGTTTTGGCCGCCCGCTGGTATTTGGAGTCAGTGATTAAAGGGTCTAACGCTCACTTTTCAGCCGCGACTTTTCCATACCGCAGATCCCCCTACGCCATTTGCGTAGCCTATCTTTTCAATGGGATCTTTCTAACGCCGGTATTTAGAGTCGTTTCTGCAGTGAGCGTTAGAGCTCTAACGACAAGATTCCAGCCGCCTGAAAATAGCACGAGTTAAGAGCTTTCTGGCTAACGCCGGTTTATAAAGCTCTTAACTACTGTACCCTAAAGTACACTAACACCCATAAACTACCTATGTACCCCTAAACCGAGGTCCCCCCACATCGCCGCCACTCGATTAAAATTTTTAACCCCTAATCTGCCGACCGCCACCTACGTTATACTTATGTACCCCTAATCTGCTGCCCCTAACATCGCCGACCCCTATGTTATATTTATTAACCCCTAACTTGCCCCCCACAACGTCGCCGCAAGCTACTTAAAATAATTAACCCCTAATCTTCCGACCGCAAATCGCCGCCACCTACGTTATCCCTATGTACCCCTAATCTGCTGCCCCTAACATCGCCGACCCCTATGTTATATTTATTAACCCCTAATCTGCCCCCCACAACGTCGCCGACACCTACCTACACTTATTAACCCCTAATCTGCCGAGCGGACCTGAGCGCTACTATAATAAAGTTATTAACCCCTAATCCGCCTCACTAACCCTATCATAAATAGTATTAACCCCTAATCTGCCCTCCCTAACATCGCCGACACCTACCTTCAATTATTAACCCCTAATCTGCCGACCGGAGCTCACCGCTATTCTAATAAATGTATTAACCCCTAAAGCTAAGTCTAACCCTAACACTAACACCCCCCTAAGTTAAATATAATTTTTATCTAACGAAATAAATTAACTCTTATTAAATAAATGATTCCTATTTAAAGCTAAATACTTACCTGTAAAATAAATCCTAATATAGCTACAATATAAATTACATTTATATTATAGCTATTTTAGGATTAATATTTATTTTACAGGCAACTTTGTAATTATTTTAACCAGGTACAATAGCTATTAAATAGTTAAGAACTATTTAATAGTTACCTAGTTAAAATAATTACAAATTTACCTGTAAAATAAATCCTAACCTAAGATATAATTAAACCTAACACTACCCTATCAATAAAATAATTAAATAAACTACCTACAATTACCTACAATTAACCTAACACTACACTATCAATAAATTAATTAAACACAATTGCTACAAATAAATACAATTAAATAAACTATCTAAAGTACAAAAAATAAAAAAGAACTAAGTTACAGAAAAAAAAAAAATATTTACAAACATAAGAAAAATATTACAACAATTTTAAACTAATTACACCTACTCTAAGCCCCCTAATAAAATAACAAAGACCCCCAAAATAAAAAATTCCCTACCCTATTCTAAAATACAAAAATTACAAGCTCTTTTACCTTACCAGCCCTGAACAGGGCCCTTTGCGGGGCATGCCCCAAGAATTGCAGCTCTTTTGCCTGTAAAAAAAAACATACAATACCCCCCCCCAACATTACAACCCACCACCCACATACCCCTAATCTAACCCAAACCCCCTTAAATAAACCTAACACTAATCCCCTGAAGATCTTCCTACCTTGTCTTCACCATCCAGGTATCACCGATCCGTCCTGGCTCCAAGATCTTCATCCAACCCAAGCGGGGGTTGGCGATCCATAATCCGGTGCTCCAAAGTCTTCCTCCTATCCGGCAAGAAGAGGACATCCGGACCGGCAAACATCTTCTCCAAGCGGCATCTTCTATGTTCTTCCATCCGATGACGACCGGCTCCATCTTGAAGACCTCCAGCGCGGATCCATCCTCTTCTTCCGACGACTAGACGACGAATGACGGTTCCTTTAAGGGACGTCATCCAAGATGGCGTCCCTCGAATTCCGATTGGCTGATAGGATTCTATCAGCCAATCGGAATTAAGGTAGGAATATTCTGATTGGCTGATGGAATCAGCCAATCAGAATCAAGTTCAATCCGATTGGCTGATCCAATCAGCCAATCAGATTGAGCTCGCATTCTATTGGCTGATCGGAACAGCCAATAGAATGCGAGCTCAATCTGATTGGCTGATTGGATCAGCCAATCGGATTGAACTTGATTCTGATTGGCTGATTCCATCAGCCAATCAGAATATTCCTACCTTAATTCCGATTGGCTGATAGAATCCTATCAGCCAATCGGAATTCAAGGGACGCCATCTTGGATGACGTCCCTTAAAGGAACCGTCATTCGTCGGGAGACAACGGAAGAAGAGGGTGGATCCGCGTCGCCTGCTTCAAGATGGACCCGCTCCGCACCGGATGCAAGAAGATCGAAGATGCCGCTTGGAGAAGATGTTTGCCGGTCCGGATGTCCTCTTCTTGCCGGATAGGAGGAAGACTTTGGAGCCTCTTCTGGACCTCTTCAGCCACCGGATGATGGATCGCCAATCCCCGCTTGGGTTGGATGAAGATGTTGGAGCCAGGACGGATCGGTGATACCTGGATGGTGAAGACAAGGTAGGAAGATCTTCAGGGGCTTAGTGTTAGGTTTATTTAAGGGGGGTTTGGGTTAGATTAGGGGTATGTGGGTGGTGGGTTGTAATGTTGGGGGGGGGTATTGTATGTGTTTTTTTTACAGGCAAAAGAGCTGAGTGTAATTAGTTTAAAATTGTTGTAATAATTTTCTGATGTTTGTAAATATTTTTTTATTTTTTGTAACTTAGTTCTTTTTTATTTTTTGTACTTTAGCTAGTTTATTTAATTGTATTTATTTGTAGGAATTGTGTTTAATTAATTTTATTGATAGTGTAGTGTTAGGTTAATTGTAGGTAATTGTAGGTAGTTTATTTAATTAATTTATTGATAGGGTAGTGTTAGGTTTAATTATATCTTAGGTTAGGATTTATTTTACAGGTAAATTTGTTATTATTTTAACTAGGTAACTATTAAATAGTTCTTAACTATTTAATAGCTATTGTACCTGGTTAAAATAATTACAAAGTTGCCTGTAAAATAAATATTAATCCTAAAATAGCTACAATATAATTATAATTTATATTGTAGCTATATTAGGATTTATTTTACAGGTAAGTATTTAGCTTTAAATAGGAATAAGTTATTTAATAAGAGTTAATTAATTTCGTTAGATGTAAATTATATTTAAGTTAGGGGGGTGTTAGTGTTAGGGTTAGACTTAGCTTTAGGGGTTAATCCATTTATTATAGTAGCGATGAGCTCCGGTCGTCAGATTAGGGGTTAATAATTGAAGTTAGGTGTCGGCGATGTTAGGGAGGGCAGATTAGGGGTTAATACTATTTATGATAGGGTTAGTGAGGCGGGTTAGGGGTTAATAACTTTATTATAGTAGTGGTGCGGTCCGCTCGGCAGATTAGGGGTTAATAAGTGTAGGCAGGTGTCGGCGACGTTGTGGGGGGCAGATTAGGGGTTAATAAATATAATATAGGGGTCGGCGATGTTAGGGCAGCAGATTAGGGGTACATAGGGATAACGTAGGTTGCGGCGGTTTACGGAGCGGCAGATTAGGGGTTAAAAAAATATGCAGGGGTCAGCGATAGCGGGAGCGGCAGATTAGGGGTTAATAAGTGTAAGGTTAGGGGTGTTTAGACTCGGGGTACATGTTAGAGTGTTAGGTGCAGACGTAGGAAGTGTTTCCCCATAGGAAACAATGGGGCTGCGTTAGGAGCTGAACGCTGCTTTTTTGCAGGTGTTCGGTTTTTTTTCAGCTCAAACAGCCCCATTGTTTCCTATGGGGATATCGTGCACGAGCACGTTTTTGAGGCTGGCCGCGTCCGTAAGCAACTCTGGTATCGAGAGTTGCATTTGCGGTAAAAATGCTCTACGCTCCTTTTTTGGAGCCTAACGCAGCATTTGTTTGAACTCTCGATACCAGAGTTAAATTTATGGTGCGGCCAGAAAAAAGCCCGCGGAGCGTTAACAGCCCTTCTACCGCCAAACTCCAAATCTAGGCCCTAGTTAGCCAAAAAAAAAAGAGACAGATGTGTACAGTCAAAAATCAACAGTTAGCTTACACCAGTGTAAGATATTTGAATCTACTATTCAAAGAAAAAAACACATTTGTAGCTATAATTGATTAGAAATTAATTTACATTTTAAATGTTTTTTATGAAAACATGTAATTTTTAAATTTAACTTTAAAGGGACAGTCAACAACATAATTGTTGTTGTTTTAAAATATAGCTAATCCCTTTATTACCCATTCCCCAGTTTTGCTAAAACAACACTGTTATATTAAAGGGACAGTCTAGTATTAATTAAACTTTCATTATTCAGATAGGACTTTTATTTTTAATCAACTTTCCAATTTACTTTCATCTTCAAATTTGATTTTTTCTCTTGGTATTCTTTGTTTAAACTAAACATAGGTAGGCTCATATGCTAATTTGTAAACCTTTGAAGGCTGCCTCTTATCACAGGCTTTTTAAATCTCTTTTCCACACAAAGAGACAGAAAGTACACGTGGGCCATATAGATAACACTGTGTTCAGGCACAGGGGGTTATCTAAGATCCAGCATAAAACAATGCTAATTGTAAGACAATAGATTATAAACAGTCACAGTCATGTGATCAGGGGGCTGTAAGAAGGTTCCTAGATACAAGGTAATCACAGAGGTAAAAAGTATATTAATATAACTGTGTTGTTTATGCAAAACTGGGTAATGGGTAATAGAGGGATTAGCTATCTTTTAAAACAATAACAATTCAAAGATAGACTGTCCCTTTAATACACTTTTTACTTCTGTGACTAACTTGTATCTAAGCATCTTCTGACCGCACCTAATCACATGACTTTTAGTTATTATCTATTGACTTGCATTTTAGCCAATTAGTGCAGTGTCTGCCACTAGCCACGGGTATAATCACAATGCTATCTATATGGCCTACATGAGCTTGCTCTCCCCTGCTGTGAAAAGTAAATAACATAGAGGCAGACTTCAAGGGCTTAGAAATAATCATATGAGCCTTCCTAGGATTGCTTTCAATTAGAATACCAAGAGAACGAAGCAAAAATGTTGATAAAACTAAATTGGAAAGTTGTTTAAAATATCATGCCCTATTTGAAAAATGAAAAAAAAAAAATTGAATTGACTGTCCCTTCAATATAACTTTCAGTAACATTCATGTCTTAGTAGTCATGGACTAATGCACTATTTAGAAATTTTCAGAACATAAAATTATTTACAGACAGATGTTGAATTTCTCCATTTTGTAATTGTTAAATTTTATGGTTTGTAGTTTACACAACCTCATAATGAATATGTAGTTTGAGCTTTATATTAGAGTTATTCAGTAAGGCTATAAGAATTGAATATTTATTTCTAAATAACAACAATTTAAATTATTTCCAAAAAAATATGCAAAATACATAAATGATAGAAGAATAGAAAAAAAGAACAAGAAAGTCATGGGTATTGAGTGTTAGAAATTACTCTACAGCTGTTAATTTATTGTTAATTTTAAATTGTGCTGCAAATTCTATCTAATTTCAAATTCATATAGAAAGGCAAGGGCATTTTATAGATCAAAAGCACATATCTGTTTCTTACATATCAATAAAAATACATTTAAAGTTGAAATCTTTAATAAATTGTAAACATTCGGAACATCCAATAGAATGCGAGCTCAATCTGATTGGCTGATTGGATCAGCCAATCGGATTGAACTTGAATCTGATTGGCTGATTCCATCAGCCAATCAGAATTTTCCTACCTTAATTCCGATTGGCTGATAGAATCCTATCAGCCAATCGGAATTCGAGGGACGCCATCTTGGATTTAATTAATTTATTGATAGTGTAGTGTTAGGTTTAATTGTAACTTAGGTTAGGATTTATTTTACAGGTAATTTTGTAATTATTTTAACTAGGTAACTATTAAATAGTTATTAACTATTTAATAGCTATTGTACCTGGTTAAAATAAATACAAAGTTGCCTGTAAAATAAATATTAATCCTAAAATAGCTACAATATAATTATAATTTATATTGTAGCTATATTAGGGTTTATTTTACAGGTAAGTATTTAGCTTTAAATAGGAATAATTTATTTAATAAGAGTTAATTTATTTCGTTAGATTTAAATTATATTTAACTTAGGGGGGGTGTTAGGGTTAGGGTTAGACTTAGCTTTAGGGGTTAATACATTTATTATAGTAGCGGTAAGGTCCGGTCGGCAGATTAGGGGTTAATAATTGTAGGTAGGTGGCGGCGACGTTGGGGGGGGCAGATTAGGGGTTAATAAATATAATATAGGGGTCGGCGGTGTTAGGGGCAGCAGATTAGGGGTACATAAGTATAACGTAGGTGGCGGCGGTGTGCGGTCGGCAGATTAGGGGTTAAAAATGTTTAATAGAGTGGCGGCGATGTGGGGGGGCCTCATTTTAGGGGTACATAGGTAGTTTATGGGTGTTAGTGTACTTTAGAGCACAGTAGTTAAGAGCTTTATGAACCGGCGTTAGCCCAGAAAGCTCTTAACTCCTGGCTTTTTTCTGCGGCTGGAGTTTTGTCGTTAGATTTCTAACGCTCACTTCAGCCAAGACTCTAAATACCGGCGTTAGAAAGATCCCATTGAAAAGATAGGATACGCAATTGACGTAAGGGAATCTGCGGTATGGAAAAGTCGCGGCTGGAAAGTGAGCGTTAGACCCTTTCCTGACTGACTCTAAATACCAGCGGTAGCCCAAAACCAGCGTTAGGAGCCCCTAACGCTGGCTTTGACGGCTAATACCAAACTCTAAATCTAGCCGATAGTTTGTGTCTGAGTTATAGAGAAGTGATATAGAAAAAAAATATATATCTGGGTGAGATTGATTGAGTGATATTGGTGTTAGAAGATAGAGAGAGAGAGAGAGAAAGAGAGAGAGAGAGATAGAGAGAGAAAGAGAGAGAGAGAGAGACATAGAGAGAGAAAGAGATTGCGTGTGTTTGAGATAGACAAATATAAATATTGTGTTTATATGTCTGTTTCTAAAGTGTGTTTGACAGATAATGAATGATGTTATTTTTCTGTATATATGTCTTTGGGTCGATATTTTTTCAACAGAGATAAATAGAGATAGAATTTAAAATAGGTATAAATATATAAATTTCATATATATATATATATATATATATATATATACAGGTTTGGTTATATTATATAGACAGAGAAATAGAGAATAATGGTGTCATATATAAATATATGAAAAGTCTGTGTTTTAGATAGAGCGAAAATTGAGCTGTGAATTAAACAAGACATTCTATCTATCTTTGTCTAACAAGACATTCTATCTATCTTTGTCTGTAAGTGTGTGTGAGTGTATATGATAGAGACATATATATACTAATTTATTATAATAGACTAATATATAATTTAGATATGATTGTAGTTACGTGATATAAACAAATAATGACATAGACAGAGATAAATATTTACAAATAATAATAAAAAATATATTCATATGTTATTAGTTCAAAGCACATTGATAATAATGTATATATACATTGTAAAAAGAAAATCTATGTGGAGTGATTGTGTAAAACTGTGAAGTGGAGCGCTGGACTCAACCCACGTTGCCGACCTCTTATACTACCTCCTTCCTAGGTAGTTCTGGATTCAAAATGGAATTTAATATGTGGAGTGTAGGTGGCGCTAGGAGTACACTAGGTATACCAAGCAATGGGTTAATAAACTGATTTTCTAAGTCTGTATTTTACTAATGTCCTTAAATGCATTGGGTGGTGATAAAAAAAGATTCTAAAACTGAGTGGATATTAACTCAAATTTATTCAATAATGTGAACATAGAAATCAACAAGATCAATCATGCATGTGGCCCACACTCATCAATCACAACACCTTTCAAATCACAATTTAAAATATCAACATTAAAAAATCACACTTTGCCATTAAAATATAAAAATATAGCAGCAATAATCTTTAAATAAATAAATCCCAGTGAGGCAGTAGTAAGGCAATACAAATGCAATAAGAATGCAATAAAAATGCAATGAAAAATGCAATAAAAAAGAATGCAATAAAAAATGCCGTAAAAATTGTTTGAGGCAATTAAATTTTTGTTCTATGTGCCTTATAAAGGTTCCTATTCGTTTTGGTCTTATGAGACGGTTTTGTCCATAGATATGTTCCTTATCATAGTCAGATTTGGGATAGACTTTCTCTTAAGTGTATAGGGCAAACCTCTGGTAATTCAAGTCTCTTTCGTACTAAGCCCTATTGAAAGGTAATTCTTATTTACACTTCTTTGTAAGGATCCCAAAGTATTGAACAGCAGTTAAAGGTAGGTCTTTCTTTTAAAAAGGATTCCCAAACTGGATCAACTATTATAGTAGAGTCTTATTTTAAGGAAACTTCAACGGACTGCCGTGGCCCGGTCTAGATGTGACTTAGCAGGGGGACCTGATATCAGTACAGACACTCTCACCTGCTTCTCCTTGTCCGAGTATATCGGCTTCTGTGTGGATATGATGTTATGGATACGTCACGGACCTCCGGGTCCCACCACGTAACTGTCTTCACTTGCGCAAGTCTTACCTCAGTTACCTTCGTATCCGGACTTACAGTCTAAAGCGATTCTCTGCTCTTTAAGTACTCTGTACGCAGAGTTGGTTAGCGCTGTGTGTCCTCTTTGAATATCTTCCAAACCTTTCTACGCGTTTCACCCCTAAGGTGTGGGGCTTTTTCAAGATCTAGTGTAAGAGTCAGGTCTGCCTTATATCTCCCCTACCTGCATTTGATTTGTTGTTGGTTTTTTTTCACTTCCTCCGGTCACTCTGGAAGTTAAACTTAAAAAGGTGGGATCCTCATGTCCACACGGACAAACGTATCGTTTATGGATATCTTCCTTATAATTACGCTTTTCTCAATTGGGTAATCTGTAAAGAACTCCTGTATTGCCTTAATAAAAAATCCCTGTATTGCCTTATTAAAAATTATATATAAGAGGACCATACATATAAAATAAAAATGCATTTAATATAAAAAATTTTATTCAAAAGGGTAATAATACATATAAATATCCCTCCTAGGGAATCGAACCTAATATCCCCATGGATAAGGGATAGGACGTTACCTCCATACCATTCAGTGCTCATACAACTATACCATACTCCCAAATTATATATAAACCAACATATTCATAACACAGGTTTTTCTGAATTTCTTTGTTTTCTATTGACTATATATGTTATTAGCTAAGGTAGCACAGTTTAGTGTATCTAAATAGTGGAATCCTTATTTTCGGGCTTCTAGCTTTATTACTGTCTGGGAGTGGCTAAAATATGTGTTTAAAACCTCGTTCTATAATTCTACAACAACTATTTGATTCGCTACCGTTAAATAAAAATTAAAATTAGAAACCTTAGATTAATTTTCCACAGTTAAGCTCCAGCTAAATTTTAATTATTACTAGATACCGATCTAGTCTATGGGGAATCGAACTCGGGGACTCTGTTCGCTAAGCTAGAATTCTACCGCTATGCTATCGAGGCGTACAATAATCTTGTTATAATCTTTAAAATGTAATCTTTTTAAAATATAGTATAATTATATCTACAATCCTAGATTTACAGTGCAGTTTTAAAAGGTCAAGTGTTAGTTAATTACAGAAAATAAATATAATATTATGATAATTTTTTAAACATTTTGTATATATAATAATAATAATTTTTGGGATAGTGAAAATTAACAGAAACAAGTGATTTTAAAAGGGGGTGCTATTTTATGATAAAAATGGATTTAAATCCAGTTCGGAATTTAAGCCGTTAGGGTGCAAGGTATTAAAATTATAAATCATCTCTGCCTCTTTTTTCAGGAGCAAAGTGTCCAGATTTCCCCCTCTCCAATTACCTTTTATTTTACATAAGCCCCAAAATTTTAGGTCTTTTGTGCTGTTTTTATGTACCTCTCTAAAGTGCTGATATAAGTGCGTCTCTAATATACCTTTTTCAATTTGCCAGAGGTGCTCACGAATTCTATCACGTAGCATTCTTGATGTCTCTCCTATATAAATCAAACCACATGAGCATTGTAGCATATATATAACACCTCTACTGCTACATCTTAGGACATCTTTAATTTTATATTGAATATTTAATCCTGGAATATTGATGTTTTTCTTCTTTGTACTATGCTTACACGATTTACATGAAATGCAAGGGAAAAACCCAATTAATTCTTTGCCCCATAAGTCCTTTTCTTTGCCTTTCTGAAACATTTTTCCTTTTTTAAACTCGCTTGGGGCTAGCATAGATTTCAGATTTTTTGTTTTTTTAAAAACCATTCTAGGGAACGGTGGTAGTTTGTCCCCTACTATAGGGTCACTTTTTACAATATGCCAGTGTTTCTTTAATATTTTCCTTATCCTATTGTGGTCATCACTAAATTCTGTTATGAATGGTACGTCATATTCGTCTCTGTTTGAATTAACTTTAGTTTTGTATGTAAGTAGTGTCTCCCTTTCTGTTTTTCTGGCTCTTGTAACAGCATTATTTATAGTCTCCTCTTTGTAGCCTCTATCTACAAATTTCTTCTCTAATAATTTAATTTGGTCCTCAAAGTCATCTATTTCAGTGCAATTTTTCCTGATTCTCAGGCATTGTCCTACTGGAATATTATTTTTCCACTTAGAAAAGTGGCAGCTGGATGCATGGATATAGTTGTTAGAATCGGTTGGTTTGAAGTGGGTCTTTGTTATCAGTTTATTATTTTCTACCCTAATATCCAAGTCTAGAAATGTTACAGTATCCTTACTTATTTGATAGGTAAAGGATAATCCTTTATCGTTGTTATTCATTATTTCAAAAGCATTCTTAAGATCTTCTTCACTTCCTTTCCATAGGATGATAATATCATCAATATACCTTTTAAAAAGCACGAGACTCGCACCGAGCCCCGCAAACTGGAGAAATCGGTTTTCCCAATCCCCCATAAACAAATTTGCGTAGCTCGGTGCGAATCTCGTGCCCATAGCTGTTCCCTCTATTTGCAGGTAATAATTACCATCGAATGAAAAATAATTATGTTCTAAAATGAAGCGGATGCATTCTATTAGAAAGGTACTTTGCTCTTTTTTTATAAAAGGATCTTGTTGTAGAAATCCTTCTACTGCCTCTATACCGAGATTGTGGTTAATATTAGTATATAACGATACCACATCACAGGTGGCTAATAAATAATCATTCTTCCATTCTATTTCATTCAGTAGTTTAAGTAGACTGGTCGAGTCTTTTAGATAAGTGTCTAATTTAACAACATATTTCTGTAAAAATTTATCGACATATTCAGATAAATTGGCTGTAAGTGATCCTATGCCGGAGACTATGGGTCTTCCGGGAGGATTTACTAAACTTTTATGCACTTTCGGCAGGTAATAAAAGATGGGGATTATTGGATATTGTGGTTTTAGATACATATATTCCTTTTCTGTTAAAATTCCCTCATCTTTCCCTTTCAAAAGTATCCTATTTAATTTCTCCAAGTATTTATTTGTTGGGTCCAAAACTAACTTTCTATATGTCTTCTTGTCATTCAGTAGCCTGTCTGCTTCTTCCTTATACTTTATGGTATCTAAAACTACCACCCCTCCCCCTTTATCTGCCATTTTTATGGTAATTGTATCATTACTTTGCAGTTCTTTCAATATTTCCCTTTCTTTTTTGGTTAGATTTTTCTTATTTTGTTTTCCTAATCCTTCCAATTTCCTTAGGTCAGCTAAGACCATTTTCTCGAATGTTTCTAAGTTACTCCCCTTATCACTACTGGGGTAGAAATTTGACTTCATCTTAAGGGAAGTATGTTGATACATGTCTTCTTTCTTAGTGCTACTATCATTCATATTATATCTTTCAATCGGATTTTTTAAAAAGAACCTTTTAAGGGTTAGATTTCTCACGTATTTCCTCACATTTATATGAGTTTCAAATTTATTTAACGGCTTTGAGGGTGCAAAAGAAAGCCCTAACTTCAAAATCCTTTCCTCATCATTACTCAATTCTCTTGTGCTCAAATTAAAAATCCCTTTACTAGTTGTTTCTATTTCTGTCTTTTTGCCTCCATTCTTTCCCCTTCCTCCTCTGACTCCTCTTTTTGTCTTTTTCCTATTCTTGGTGTGTCTAATCTTTGGTTTTTCATATTTCTTAATGATGGTCCTTCTCTTGGGGGGCTTCGGCCCAAAAAAGCCAACTCGTCTGTTGTTAATTGTGTTTGTTCCTCATTTGTGTTCATAAGGGGTACAAATCTATTGTGTGTTGGAAATGGCATCTGTTTCAGTTCTGCCTTTTTATCTTCTCTCTTATTTGATGGATTATTTCTCTCTAAATGTGTCCTCTCTTTTTGTTCCATTCTATCTGGCCTATAGTCTCTCTCTGGGTATATTTCCCTCCTTTCATCCCTTCCATACCTTGCTTCGTCTCTGAAATTATTAGAATATTGATATCTATTCCAACCCATGTTGTCTCTTCTATCATAGTGATAATATCCTCTACCCTGATTGTATGGTCTATTCTGGATATATTCTCGGTGGGGCCTCATATATTGGTTATAACCCTGGTTGTAACCTTGGTTATATCTTCTCCTTTGATTATAACCTCTATCATGATATGTGTAGCCTCTCATATTGTTTCTGTTTTCATTATAGTTTCCTTGAAAATTTCCCTGCATGTCTCCCTGAAGATCTCCTTGTCTTTCTCTTTTTTGATCTTTGGGAAAAACTTGGTTAGTGTATCTATCCTCTTCCCACCTTGTAGTGTTGTCATTATTACTCAATAAATTTGTATCTCTCCTTACATTTATTTCTTGATCTTCTATCTGGTTGTTAGATTCCTTCAGATCTCTCTCGAACTTCTTACATTTAGTTAAAACTAAATCTCTTTTTACATTTTCTAGTCTATCTATTAATACTTTTTGTTTGTCCTTTAACAATTGATCCTCTTTTACAATATCTAGTTTTTCTTTAATCATTAGAATATCATTATTGATAGACTCTAAACTTTCATTTCTGGATTTTTTAATAATTTTAATTAATCCTTTAGAGGCCCCTATTAGAACCTCATCCCATTCATTTTGTAAAACTTCACTCAATTCAAAAGTACATTTCTTTTTGAATTTCAAGCCTCTAGGTATAATATCTTGTTCTAGATATCTGTCTAGGAAAATCAGTTCCATTTTTTGTCTTATTTCTTTATTCATCACCTTTTCTAAATCACCTACCCATTTTAAGATATCAACCTTATCAGTTTCTTCATCTAATTTTTGAAATTCTTTTTTTGATAATTCAGAGTAAAGTTTATCTCTATAAGAGAAAATATCCATTATTAATATGTTTATTTATCCTTTGCTGCTACCACTTCTCGGAAGAAAAGAAATGTAAATGGAGTGATTGTGTAAAACTGTGAAGTGGAGCGCTGGACTCAACCCACGTTGCCGACCTCTTATACTACCTCCTTCCTAGGTAGTTCTGGATTCAAAATGGAATTTAATATGTGGAGTGTAGGTGGCGCTAGGAGTACACTAGGTATACCAAGCAATGGGTTAATAAACTGATTTTCTAAGTCTGTATTTTACTAATGTCCTTAAATGCATTGGGTGGTGATAAAAAAAGATTCTAAAACTGAGTGGATATTAACTCAAATTTATTCAATAATGTGAACATAGAAATCAACAAGATCAATCATGCATGTGGCCCACACTCATCAATCACAACACCTTTCAAATCACAATTTAAAATATCAACATTAAAAAATCACACTTTGCCATTAAAATGTAAAAATATAGCAGCAATAATCTTTAAATAAATAAATCCCAGTGAGGCAGTAGTAAGGCAATACAAATGCAATAAGAATGCAATAAAAATGCAATGAAAAATGCAATAAAAAAGAATGCAATAAAAAATGCCGTAAAAATTGTTTGAGGCAATTAAATTTTTGTTCTATGTGCCTTATAAAGGTTCCTATTCGTTTTGGTCTTATGAGACGGTTTTGTCCATAGATATGTTCCTTATCATAGTCAGATTTGGGATAGACTTTCTCTTAAGTGTATAGGGCAAACCTCTGGTAATTCAAGTCTCTTTCGTACTAAGCCCTATTGAAAGGTAATTCTTATTTACACTTCTTTGTAAGGATCCCAAAGTATTGAACAGCAGTTAAAGGTAGGTCTTTCTTTTAAAAAGGATTCCCAAACTGGATCAACTATTATAGTAGAGTCTTATTTTAAGGAAACTTCAACGGACTGCCGTGGCCCGGTCTAGATGTGACTTAGCAGGGGGACCTGATATCAGTACAGACACTCTCACCTGCTTCTCCTTGTCCGAGTATATCGGCTTCTGTGTGGATATGATGTTATGGATACGTCACGGACCTCCGGGTCCCACCACGTAACTGTCTTCACTTGCGCAAGTCTTACCTCAGTTACCTTCGTATCCGGACTTACAGTCTAAAGCGATTCTCTGCTCTTTAAGTACTCTGTACGCAGAGTTGGTTAGCGCTGTGTGTCCTCTTTGAATATCTTCCAAACCTTTCTACGCGTTTCACCCCTAAGGTGTGGGGCTTTTTCAAGATCTAGTGTAAGAGTCAGGTCTGCCTTATATCTCCCCTACCTGCATTTGATTTGTTGTTGGTTTTTTTTCACTTCCTCCGGTCACTCTGGAAGTTAAACTTAAAAAGGTGGGATCCTCATGTCCACACGGACAAACGTATCGTTTATGGATATCTTCCTTATAATTACGCTTTTCTCAATTGGGTAATCTGTAAAGAACTCCTGTATTGCCTTAATAAAAAATCCCTGTATTGCCTTATTAAAAATTATATATAAGAGGACCATACATATAAAATAAAAATGCATTTAATATAAAAAATTTTATTCAAAAGGGTAATAATACATATAAATATCCCTCCTAGGGAATCGAACCTAATATCCCCATGGATAAGGGATAGGACGTTACCTCCATACCATTCAGTGCTCATACAACTATACCATACTCCCAAATTATATATAAACCAACATATTCATAACACAGGTTTTTCTGAATTTCTTTGTTTTCTATTGACTATATATGTTATTAGCTAAGGTAGCACAGTTTAGTGTATCTAAATAGTGGAATCCTTATTTTCGGGCTTCTAGCTTTATTACTGTCTGGGAGTGGCTAAAATATGTGTTTAAAACCTCGTTCTATAATTCTACAACAACTATTTGATTCGCTACCGTTAAATAAAAATTAAAATTAGAAACCTTAGATTAATTTTCCACAGTTAAGCTCCAGCTAAATTTTAATTATTACTAGATACCGATCTAGTCTATGGGGAATCGAACTCGGGGACTCTGTTCGCTAAGCTAGAATTCTACCGCTATGCTATCGAGGCGTACAATAATCTTGTTATAATCTTTAAAATGTAATCTTTTTAAAATATAGTATAATTATATCTACAATCCTAGATTTACAGTGCAGTTTTAAAAGGTCAAGTGTTAGTTAATTACAGAAAATAAATATAATATTATGATAATTTTTTAAACATTTTGTATATATAATAATAATAATTTTTGGGATAGTGAAAATTAACAGAAACAAGTGATTTTAAAAGGGGGTGCTATTTTATGATAAAAATGGATTTAAATCCAGTTCGGAATTTAAGCCGTTAGGGTGCAGGGTATTAAAATTATAAATCATCTCTGCCTCTTTTTTCAGGAGCAAAGTGTCCAGATTTCCCCCTCTCCAATTACCTTTTATTTTACATAAGCCCCAAAATTTTAGGTCTTTTGTGCTGTTTTTATGTACCTCTCTAAAGTGCTGATATAAGTGCGTCTCTAATATACCTTTTTCAATTTGCCAGAGGTGCTCACGAATTCTATCACGTAGCATTCTTGATGTCTCTCCTATATAAATCAAACCACATGAGCATTGTAGCATATATATAACACCTCTACTGCTACATCTTAGGACATCTTTAATTTTATATTGAATATTTAATCCTGGAATATTGATGTTTTTCTTCTTTGTACTATGCTTACACGATTTACATGAAATGCAAGGGAAAAACCCAATTAATTCTTTGCCCCATAAGTCCTTTTCTTTGCCTTTCTGAAACATTTTTCCTTTTTTAAACTCGCTTGGGGCTAGCATAGATTTCAGATTTTTTGTTTTTTTAAAAACCATTCTAGGGAACGGTGGTAGTTTGTCCCCTACTATAGGGTCACTTTTTACAATATGCCAGTGTTTCTTTAATATTTTCCTTATCCTATTGTGGTCATCACTAAATTCTGTTATGAATGGTACGTCATATTCGTCTCTGTTTGAATTAACTTTAGTTTTGTATGTAAGTAGTGTCTCCCTTTCTGTTTTTCTGGCTCTTGTAACAGCATTATTTATAGTCTCCTCTTTGTAGCCTCTATCTACAAATTTCTTCTCTAATAATTTAATTTGGTCCTCAAAGTCATCTATTTCAGTGCAATTTTTCCTGATTCTCAGGCATTGTCCTACTGGAATATTATTTTTCCACTTAGAAAAGTGGCAGCTGGATGCATGGATATAGTTGTTAGAATCGGTTGGTTTGAAGTGGGTCTTTGTTATCAGTTTATTATTTTCTACCCTAATATCCAAGTCTAGAAATGTTACAGTATCCTTACTTATTTGATAGGTAAAGGATAATCCTTTATCGTTGTTATTCATTATTTCAAAAGCATTCTTAAGATCTTCTTCACTTCCTTTCCATAGGATGATAATATCATCAATATACCTTTTAAAAAGCACGAGACTCGCACCGAGCCCCGCAAACTGGAGAAATCGGTTTTCCCAATCCCCCATAAACAAATTTGCGTAGCTCGGTGCGAATCTCGTGCCCATAGCTGTTCCCTCTATTTGCAGGTAATAATTACCATCGAATGAAAAATAATTATGTTCTAAAATGAAGCGGATGCATTCTATTAGAAAGGTACTTTGCTCTTTTTTTATAAAAGGATCTTGTTGTAGAAATCCTTCTACTGCCTCTATACCGAGATTGTGGTTAATATTAGTATATAACGATACCACATCACAGGTGGCTAATAAATAATCATTCTTCCATTCTATTTCATTCAGTAGTTTAAGTAGACTGGTCGAGTCTTTTAGATAAGTGTCTAATTTAACAACATATTTCTGTAAAAATTTATCGACATATTCAGATAAATTGGCTGTAAGTGATCCTATGCCGGAGACTATGGGTCTTCCGGGAGGATTTACTAAACTTTTATGCACTTTCGGCAGGTAATAAAAGATGGGGATTATTGGATATTGTGGTTTTAGATACATATATTCCTTTTCTGTTAAAATTCCCTCATCTTTCCCTTTCAAAAGTATCCTATTTAATTTCTCCAAGTATTTATTTGTTGGGTCCAAAACTAACTTTCTATATGTCTTCTTGTCATTCAGTAGCCTGTCTGCTTCTTCCTTATACTTTATGGTATCTAAAACTACCACCCCTCCCCCTTTATCTGCCATTTTTATGGTAATTGTATCATTACTTTGCAGTTCTTTCAATATTTCCCTTTCTTTTTTGGTTGATACATGTCTTCTTTTCTTAGTGCTACTATCATTCATATTATATCTTTCAATCGGATAAATTTGAAACTCATATAAATGTGAGGAAATACGTGAGAAATCTAACCCTTAAAAGGTTCTTTTTAAAAAATCCGATTGAAAGATATAATATAAATGATAGTAGCACTAAGAAAGAAGACATGTATCAACATACTTCCCTTAAGATGAAGTCAAATTTCTACCCCAGTAGTGATAAGGGGAGTAACTTAGAAACATTCGAGAAAATGGTCTTAGCTGACCTAAGGAAATTGGAAGGATTAGGAAAACAAAATAAGAAAAATCTAACCAAAAAAGAAAGGGAAATATTGAAAGAACTGCAAAGTAATGATACAATTACCATAAAAATGGCAGATAAAGGGGGAGGGGTGGTAGTTTTAGATACCATAAAGTATAAGGAAGAAGCAGACAGGCTACTGAATGACAAGAAGACATATAGAAAGTTAGTTTTGGACCCAACAAATAAATACTTGGAGAAATTAAATAGGATACTTTTGAAAGGGAAAGATGAGGGAATTTTAACAGAAAAGGAATATATGTATCTAAAACCACAATATCCAATAATCCCCATCTTTTATTACCTGCCGAAAGTGCATAAAAGTTTAGTAAATCCTCCCGGAAGACCCATAGTCTCCGGCATAGGATCACTTACAGCCAATTTATCTGAATATGTCGATAAATTTTTACAGAAATATGTTGTTAAATTAGACACTTATCTAAAAGACTCGACCAGTCTACTTAAACTACTGAATGAAATAGAATGGAAGAATGATTATTTATTAGCCACCTGTGATGTGGTATCGTTATATACTAATATTAACCACAATCTCGGTATAGAGGCAGTAGAAGGATTTCTACAACAAGATCCTTTTATAAAAAAAGAGCAAAGTACCTTTCTAATAGAATGCATCCGCTTCATTTTAGAACATAATTATTTTTCATTCGATGGTAATTATTACCTGCAAATAGAGGGAACAGCTATGGGCACGAGATTCGCACCGAGCTACGCAAATTTGTTTATGGGGGATTGGGAAAACCGATTTCTCCAGTTTGCGGGGCTCGGTGCGAGTCTCGTGCTTTTTAAAAGGTATATTGATGATATTATCATCCTATGGAAAGGAAGTGAAGAAGATCTTAAGAATGCTTTTGAAATAATGAATAACAACGATAAAGGATTATCCTTTACCTATCAAATAAGTAAGGATACTGTAACATTTCTAGACTTGGATATTAGGGTAGAAAATAATAAACTGATAACAAAGACCCACTTCAAACCAACCGATTCTAACAACTATATCCATGCATCCAGCTGCCACTTTTCTAAGTGGAAAAATAATATTCCAGTAGGACAATGCCTGAGAATCAGGAAAAATTGCACTGAAATAGATGACTTTGAGGACCAAATTAAATTATTAGAGAAGAAATTTGTAGATAGAGGCTACAAAGAGGAGACTATAAATAATGCTGTTACAAGAGCCAGAAAAACAGAAAGGGAGACACTACTTACATACAAAACTAAAGTTAATTCAAACAGAGACGAATATGACGTACCATTCATAACAGAATTTAGTGATGACCACAATAGGATAAGGAAAATATTAAAGAAACACTGGCATATTGTAAAAAGTGACCCTATAGTAGGGGACAAACTACCACCGTTCCCTAGAATGGTTTTTAAAAAAACAAAAAATCTGAAATCTATGCTAGCCCCAAGCGAGTTTAAAAAAGGAAAAATGTTTCAGAAAGGCAAAGAAAAGGACTTATGGGGCAAAGAATTAATTGGGTTTTTCCCTTGCATTTCATGTAAATCGTGTAAGCATAGTACAAAGAAGAAAAACATCAATATTCCAGGATTAAATATTCAATATAAAATTAAAGATGTCCTAAGATGTAGCAGTAGAGGTGTTATATATATGCTACAATGCTCATGTGGTTTGATTTATATAGGAGAGACATCAAGAATGCTACGTGATAGAATTCGTGAGCACCTCTGGCAAATTGAAAAAGGTATATTAGAGACGCACTTATATCAGCACTTTAGAGAGGTACATAAAAACAGCACAAAAGACCTAAAATTTTGGGGCTTATGTAAAATAAAAGGTAATTGGAGAGGGGGAAATCTGGACACTTTGCTCCTGAAAAAAGAGGCAGAGATGATTTATAATTTTAATACCCTGCACCCTAACGGCTTAAATTCCGAACTGGATTTAAATCCATTTTTATCATAAAATAGCACCCCCTTTTAAAATCACTTGTTTCTGTTAATTTTCACTATCCCAAAAATTATTATTATTATATATACAAAATGTTTAAAAAATTATCATAATATTATATTTATTTTCTGTAATTAACTAACACTTGACCTTTTAAAACTGCACTGTAAATCTAGGATTGTAGATATAATTATACTATATTTTAAAAAGATTACATTTTAAAGATTATAACAAGATTATTGTACGCCTCGATAGCATAGCGGTAGAATTCTAGCTTAGCGAACAGAGTCCCCGAGTTCGATTCCCCATAGACTAGATCGGTATCTAGTAATAATTAAAATTTAGCTGGAGCTTAACTGTGGAAAATTAATCTAAGGTTTCTAATTTTAATTTTTATTTAACGGTAGCGAATCAAATAGTTGTTGTAGAATTATAGAACGAGGTTTTAAACACATATTTTAGCCACTCCCAGACAGTAATAAAGCTAGAAGCCCGAAAATAAGGATTCCACTATTTAGATACACTAAACTGTGCTACCTTAGCTAATAACATATATAGTCAATAGAAAACAAAGAAATTCAGAAAAACCTGTGTTATGAAAATGTTGGTTTATATATAATTTGGGAGTATGGTATAGTTGTATGAGCACTGAATGGTATGGAGGTAACGTCCTATCCCTTATCCATGGGGATATTAGGTTCGATTCCCTAGGAGGGATATTTATATGTATTATTACCCTTTTGAATAAAATTTTTTATATTAAATGCATTTTTATTTTATATGTATGGTCCTCTTATATATAATTTTTAATAAGGCAATACAGGGATTTTTTATTAAGGCAATACAGGAGTTCTTTACAGATTACCCAATTGAGAAAAGCGTAATTATAAGGAAGATATCCATAAACGATACGTTTGTCCGTGTGGACATGAGGATCCCACCTTTTTAAGTTTAACTTCCAGAGTGACCGGAGGAAGTGAAAAAAAACCAACAACAAATCAAATGCAGGTAGGGGAGATATAAGGCAGACCTGACTCTTACACTAGATCTTGAAAAAGCCCCACACCTTAGGGGTGAAACGCGTAGAAAGGTTTGGAAGATATTCAAAGAGGACACACAGCGCTAACCAACTCTGCGTACAGAGTACTTAAAGAGCAGAGAATCGCTTTAGACTGTAAGTCCGGATACGAAGGTAACTGAGGTAAGACTTGCGCAAGTGAAGACAGTTACGTGGTGGGACCCGGAGGTCCGTGACGTATCCATAACATCATATCCACACAGAAGCCGATATACTCGGACAAGGAGAAGCAGGTGAGAGTGTCTGTACTGATATCAGGTCCCCCTGCTAAGTCACATCTAGACCGGGCCACGGCAGTCCGTTGAAGTTTCCTTAAAATAAGACTCTACTATAATAGTTGATCCAGTTTGGGAATCCTTTTTAAAAGAAAGACCTACCTTTAACTGCTGTTCAATACTTTGGGATCCTTACAAAGAAGTGTAAATAAGAATTACCTTTCAATAGGGCTTAGTACGAAAGAGACTTGAATTACCAGAGGTTTGCCCTATACACTTAAGAGAAAGTCTATCCCAAATCTGACTATGATAAGGAACATATCTATGGACAAAACCGTCTCATAAGACCAAAACGAATAGGAACCTTTATAAGGCACATAGAACAAAAATTTAATTGCCTCAAACAATTTTTACGGCATTTTTTATTGCATTCTTTTTTATTGCATTTTTCATTGCATTTTTATTGCATTCTTATTGCATTTGTATTGCCTTACTACTGCCTCACTGGGATTTATTTATTTAAAGATTATTGCTGCTATATTTTTACATTTTAATGGCAAAGTGTGATTTTTTAATGTTGATATTTTAAATTGTGATTTGAAAGGTGTTGTGATTGATGAGTGTGGGCCACATGCATGATTGATCTTGTTGATTTCTATGTTCACATTATTGAATAAATTTGAGTTAATATCCACTCAGTTTTAGAATCTTTTTTTATCACCACCCAATGCATTTAAGGACATTAGTAAAATACAGACTTAGAAAATCAGTTTATTAACCCATTGCTTGGTATACCTAGTGTACTCCTAGCGCCACCTACACTCCACATATTAAATTCCAAAAAGAAAATCTATGTAGCCATGAGAAATCATTGTAGAGCAATATGCTAATTAAAAAGGTACAATGAATATATATAGATAGATACATAGATAGATAGATATATAAATAGATGTATCTATATCTATATATATATCTATATATCTATATATCTATATATAAATATATATATACATATAAATATAGGATGTGTACCCGGTCCGGTATGAGAGTGCAGTTCCCTTCCGTGTTTTGTATATGTCTAGGGTGGTTACATATTCCTGTGCACCCTTTTTTTGTTTTCAGTTTGTTTGGATTTGAAAGCTTGCATTGTGTGGCTGTTATAGGGTCTCAGGTATTTGGAAAGGACCTTGACGTGGTACCTGAGCTTGTCCCATTTGGCCAGATGCGGTGACTAACCTTTCCAGTTTTGCTTTTAAATCTTAGCTGAGAGCTTGTAAGTGAGTGCTGGGTTTTCTCTGTGTGTTGTATTAATTTGTTTTGTAATTTTCCCTATGGTTCTTGCACCCAGACCTGTCTGGGGTTAACTGCTTGTGACTCTGGGGACAGCACAGCTTCCTGTGAGTGCCAGTGGCACCCAGGGCTGAGCATGTTGCAGGGTCATAGGATGTGTACCCGGTCCGGTATGAGAGTGCAGTTCCCTTCCGTGTTTTGTATATGTCTAGGGTGGTTACATATTCCTGTGCACCCTTTTTTTGTTTTCAGTTTGTTTGGATTTGAAAGCTTGCATTGTGTGGCTGTTATAGGGTCTCAGGTATTTGGAAAGGACCTTGACGTGGTACCTGAGCTTGTCCCATTTGGCCAGATGCGGTGACTAACCTTTCCAGTTTTGCTTTTAAATCTTAGCTGAGAGCTTGTAAGTGAGTGCTGGGTTTTCTCTGTGTGTTGTATAAATATAAATATATATATATATATATATATATATATATATATATATATATATATATATATATATATATATTTATAGATATATATATATATATAGATATATATGAGAATAAAGGAAAAACAAATAAGCGATATAAATGAAGTTTCAAATGTAAATTATTTATTTTACTAAAATCAAAAAATTATAATATATAATTCTGGATTACATATCTGAATACATTGCAATAGAGAATATTCATATTTTCACACTGTTGTTAGACTTAATAAATGATATCAAATAAAAAAAATAAGGCATAAAAAAATGGGGTTAATGGTTTCTATGGATTACTCATTCGATGTCTAAAATGTTTGCAAGAGTAAATAAAAAAGTGTTTTAAGGTTACCTACAAAAATTGGTGATATTAACATTTAATGGATAAGGTCCCAAAAATGATTTTTAAATTATAATTTTAAAAACAAATTGATATATCAAACATAAAACTACATTTATTCGTTATATTATTGTAAAAAATATAGATATTATGAGATCTAAAGAGCAGCAAAGATTTTGTAACCTAAAACAAGATTAAAAAAACTATAATACAGAAGATAGAAATAAAACATATATAAAAGAAATATTTAATATGATGTATAACGGCTGCGCTATAAATAGAAAGTTTGATAAAGAAAAAAAAATCAAGAACGATTTGCTATATAGACTTGATAAATGTGATATTTATGCTCCAAAATTTTACCAACATATAGTAAAACGATACTTATAAGATATACATAAAATTATATATGTACTTAGCTTTCACATGAAATGTCGATATAAACTTTTAAATACTGACGGCTAGATTTGGAGTTTGGCGGTAGATGGGTTGTTGACGCTACGCGTGGTTTATGTCTAACGCACGGCATTGTTTGACTCCGGTATTTAGAGTTAAAAAAAACCTTCTAACGATACTCCTAACGCGTGTATTTCACACGCGGAATCCTGCCCGCGTTAGACAGTCTCCCATAGAGATCAATGGAAATGCAAACAAACACGCATTTTTCATCTAACACTCGATCTCGCGAGAAATACGCACAGCTCGGACATATGACGCATACCACATCATGCACAACAATAACACGCCGCAAATGTCACAATAACAATCACTAAACAAAGCACACAAGCATTACACATTCACAAGCGGGGGGAATTTTATTTAAATAAAATACACGGAATACGCATATACTTTAAGATGCGGAAATACGCAAAATAACAACAAGAAAAATAAAAAAAATACATACACTAGCAAAATAATCACATTCAATATCACTATATATTAGGACAAACATACATATACAACACTTCACTAATACCACACCATCGCAAATTCACATTTAAACATAATACTATTGGACAATGTTATAGAAAACGAGCACTATGACATCATTGCATTCTACACATTCCACAAATACTAACTCAAAATGAGCATGCGCAAATTCACACACCTAATACACATTGCACAAATACTAATTGCTAATAAAGCACACATGAACACAATTTACAACGCAAATAGGTACATCATTAAACATTTACACAGGGTATATAAGCACCACACAAGCATGGCTTCTTTGACTGTGTTGCTGGTGGGTCTTTGGAGATTGGAGGTTTAAGATTAGAGAGTTTGTGCATTATTGTGAGTGAGTTAGTGTTAGTGTGAGAGAGTCAGTTGTTAGTGTTATCGTGAGTGAGTGAGTGAGTGGGAGTTAGTGGTAGTGGGAGAGAGTCAGTTAGTGGTAGTGGGAGTTAGTGAGAGTTAGTGGTAGTGTGATAGAGTCAGTTAGTGAGAATTAGTAGTAGTGTGAGTTAGTGAGAATTAGTAGTAGTTTGAGTTAGCGAGCGAGTGCTTTTTCTGTACACTTAACACATTTACACGCAAACACATTCAATACATACATACACTTATCAATAACACTACATACACTCCATACCCCATACCCTCTCATACTACACTCCATACCCCATTCCCTGTACTCCCATTCCCTGTAATCCCATTTACTCTTATCCCATACCCCATACCATACCCATCCCCTAGTTACATTTAGTTTACATATCCTCCTTTTTGTCTTCTTCTTCATTTTGTTCATTTAAATACTCCTTACCCTCTTTTATTTATATCCCTTTCACACTTTCAGCACTTTTTTTGGTCTTTTTAGTTCTTTATTTTGACCCCCTTTCATTTGATCACACTCACTTTTGGTTTGCTTAGTTGGGGTTTAGTTTAGGGAAGAGATGGAGGGCAGGCAGGGGAGAGGTAGAGGGGGGAGGAGAGGGAGGGGGAGAGGAACAGGGCAGGAAGGGGAGCAGGAAGGGGGGCAGGAAGCGGGGGTGGAAGCGGTGGGTGGACCCAGCCACTTGGTTCAAGATGAACAAGTGGCTGGGCCCAGTGGCGGACAGAGTAGGGCTTCACAGTCCGGGAAACAGAGGGCATTGTCACAGGGGAAGGCCAAGGCGACTAGGGAGGCGAGGTTTTCGATGGAGGAGAAGGAGGCCCTCGTAGAGGCCTATATGGCCAGGTATAGGAGGCTGCAGCATCAGAAGACCACCCCGACTGAGAAGAGGAAGCTCTGGCATGAGATAAGGAATGCAGTCAATGCAGTGGGTGGCCGGAACAGAGATATGGACTCTATAAAACATCGATACCGGGACTGCAAGATGGATGTCAAGAAAAAGTTAAGCCTGGAGGCCCGACATGCCGCAGGAACCGGTGGCGGCCCTGCACTGGAAATCGAGTACTGCCGATGGGAGGAAATGTTGCGTCCCAGCATCTCCGAGGTGGATGTAGTCGGTATCGGAGGAATTGATACCGGGAACCTGCCATTCTCATCTGACGGTAAGCTCATTTAAGAATAAATTCACATACGAATGTATTTCAAGGGACACTATACGCAAACCTTTACTTTCATGATTGAGGTAGAGAATACAATTTTCAAAAACATTCCAATTTACTTATATTACCTAATTTGATTCATTCTTTAGATATACTTTAATGAAGAAATAGCCATGCTCACGGTGAACCAATCACAAGAGGCAGCTATATTCAGCTACCAATCAGCAGCTTCTAAGCATATTTAGATATGCTTTTCAGCAAAGAATATCCAGAGAATGAAGCTAATTAGATAAGAAAAGTACATTAGAAAGTTGATCACCCATCGTTAATATATCTTGGACTTCCTGTGGGAGGAGCGTTGAGGAAGGAGCACTCACGCTGAGCTCTCTCGTATGTGGAGCTAACTTTAGACCTAACACCCTACCACGAAGCCCTATTGCTGGGGCAAAAGACATACCCAGCCTGGGGGAGAGAAAGTGTGGTGTGAGGAAGTCATAGCACCCCTAACAAGTGGACATAACATACCCGCTGGGAAGGAAGGCGGTAGCCACCCCTGTAAGGAGGACAGATACAACCCGGAGCTAACACTGTGCACGGAGGGAGCTGAATCGCACCTGATTACAGAAAGGTGGGGATCCGAGGCACAAGAGGAGCGGTTGGCTCAGGAGAGTGACGAGGGGGCCACCGCAGAGAGCATAACTGTCAGCGGCACTAATACCCCCCCCATGCAGGAAAGTCGGCGTGGAAACGTGACGTCATAACCGCAAGGCGGTGGCACTGAGAGGAACTGCCGAACGGGAGCTGCGGTGTAAGCTGAACCGCGGGTTGAGACACAGACTCTACAGGCGGACTAAAAGCAGAGGCCCCCCGGGTGGGGCAAACCAACGGAGAATGGCTACACGAAACCTGCCGTGAAGAAAGGGGGGGGGTAAGTTTACAAAACATTAATTCACATATGACTGAATGAAAAGCTGCGGAGGCTAGATTTGATGTATGCAAAGCTTGAGGGGTTAAATGAACAGGGGGAAGGCACGCAATTGTAACGCACCCAGGGCTGGAGTGGCTTTATTGATCAGAAGTGACTATGCACAGATACATAGCAGCAGCCACAGGAACTCTTAAAGTAACAGTAGAATATAATCCCTTCAGCAATAGAGGGCATCACCCACTTCATATACGTTTTCTTCCCCTTCGAGAGTATAGAGGGCAGAACATATAAAGGCCGGTGCGCACAGATTAACAAAGCGGGACCAGTTCAGTAAAAAATCCAAAGACTTAGGTTCATGAGACTTGAGTACTGGGCCGGTTTTTTCACAGTTTGAGGACATGATGTGAACAGGACTTGCTGGGAAGCAAGCTATAGATTACCCTGTACTCTCGGAGTTAACCCCGGCAAGCATCAAAAGGGGAAGTGTAAGAGGCCAGAGTTTATGTGGCAGGAGGTGGTGTAACTTAAAGCAGCTGCTTTCTCTCAGTATTAAATTGAGGAAAAACTCTGTGACTTAGAGATGCAGACGTGGTAGCTGCTTCTTGGTGCAATATAAAGGAGCCACTGGAACAAGGCTATAACTTTGTTTAGCATTTAATTTTGTGAATAGCTGCTGGCCACAGTTGAAGGTTGAAAGACATTTCACACTGTTAATGTGGTAAAATACTAGACATTTTGTACAAGATAGTGTGCTGATTAACAGACTAGGCTTGCTTAATTCCAGTTGAAAGTAATACAGCTGAGTGGATTGTGATTTTTTTCTGACTATTAAGGTATCTGAGGATTGAAAAAGGCCGCAAACAAGGAAAAAAAAAAAAAAAAAATTTTTTTATAATTGTTATATATGTGAAGGGATCACATGTCCATTACAAGTTTAACTGCATCTTCTGTATTTTTGATGTTGCAAAATATCAGATACTCTGTGTAAGAAAGTGTGCAGGTTAATAGGTTGGGCATGTTTAAACTTAGTTAAAAACAATATAATAGTTTGTGCCACGAATTTCTACGCCTACTAAGGTATCTGAGTATTGAAAAAGGCTACAAACAAGTGTGAAACACAATTGTTATAGAGGTAAGGGAGTTACGTGTGCCTTTCAAGATTAATTCTAGAAATGTAAAGCACAGATAGGGAGCAGACACAGCAGCAGTAAGGTCTAACTAAAACTCCAAATCTAGGAACAGAGTCTAATAACATTCAGTATTTAGACTAGTTACTGGACACAGCTGAACGTTGGAATGTATTTAATACTTCTGAGGGCATAAAAATCTTAGATATCTAGGAAATAGGCACAGCAGCACTAGTGTTCAGTTAGAACAACAACCTAGGAATAGAGCCTAATAGAGTAACTCCAACAGTGAGTAGCAGCTGGTATTGGTCTATTAGAGAACACCAAGAGAAACGTAGTAGAGAAGAAGTATCAGAGAAAATACAGTGTACACAAAGGGTCGTGGTAACACTAGGTTGCAGGAGAAAAGGAAAACGTACAAATTGAAAAATACGTTACAAGTGTGAAAAACAAATCACCAGCAATGCCAATAAGAAGAGATAAAAGACAGAAAGCACAAAGTGAAATTAGCGCAGAATCTAATACACAGAGTCCAGAGAGAAATGTAGAAACACAGCTTACAATTAATCAATTGGCTGACTTAATTCTACCACAATTCGAAATTGTCAAAAAGGAGATTGCAGATTTATCGTATGAATTCAGGCAATTCTCGATCAGGCTAACCGAGGTAGAAAGCAGAGTGTCCGAGGTAGAAGATAAAACAAACTTACAGAAGTCAACATTGGCTAGACATACAGAAAAAATTAGTGCATTACAGACAAAGATAGAGGACCTGGAAGACAGGTCACGAAGGAGCAACATTCGTGTAGTAGGTCTACCTGAAACAAATGGGCAGGAAGATCTATTGACCTTTGGCGCTGTCACACTGCCTAAGCTATTAGGGATGCAATCTGTAAACGGGGCGCTGCTGGTTGAAAGAGCGCATAGGATTGGCCCTCTAAGACAACCCAGAGAGAATAATACTAGGCCAAGAGTGGTTATTATAAAATACCTGAATTTTCAGGATAAGGTAAACATAATGTATCACTATAGGAAAACAAGAACAATCATGATAGGCGACAAACCAATTTTAATTTTTCAAGACTTCTCAGTGGAGACATCGGTCAAAAGACGGGCCATGGCACCGTACTGCACAGGGCTGATCAAAGCCGGGCTGAGAGCCACGATGAAATATCCAGCAAAAATTACGGTCCTGGGCATGGACGGTGTCATGACACTTAACACGGTGGAAGAAGTGAAAGCCTTTTGCGTAGAGAACAACATAGAACTATGATGTACTGGTAGGGGTGCCAGAAGATCTCCGCAATTGTAGAGTAATGATGAGACGGAACAGAGAAACAGACACAGGGAGGGGATGGGGGGGGGGCGTGGGGGGCGCGGGGGGGGGGGCTTTTTCTTTCTTTTTTTTTTTGTATGCTCACCAGCCCTCCTGTTGTGGTAGAATAATGGCTGTAAAAGATAGATTACTATTTGTAAAAGATGAGTGTGTCACTTAATTTTGTATCATGGAATGTGGGAGGGATAACCTCCCCCATTAAACGAAAAAACATTTTCAAATTATTAAAAAAGCAGAAACCAGATATCATATTATTGCAAGAATTGCATCTGAAAGCGTCCGAAATAGATAAACTACGAACCAATTGGCTTGCTGAAGTTATTGCAACTCCTTGTGAGTCACGTAAACACGGGGTTGCTATATTATTAAATAGGAGTTTGGATTACGAGATAATTAAGGTAAAACTGGATCAGAAGGGGAGATTTATTATTATGCAAATAAAAATTGAGGATAGAATATGGACCCTGTGTAACATATACGCACCCAACACATTTGAAGTTAAATTTTGGCACCTGATACAAAAAGAGCTGACTCCGTACTTAGGTCAGAACCTGATTATGGCGGGAGACATGAATACAACACCACATCCAAACAGCGACAGATTTAAGGCAGGGCATAGACAAGCATACCATCGGGAAGCAAGAATTTTTCGGAATTTCTTAAAAACAATCAAAGTTAATGACATTTGGCGTCTGCAGCACCCAGATGATCGTACCTACACGTGTGAGTCTAAGGCTCATCTGTGTTTTTCTAGGATAGACATGTTTCTAATAGAAGAACAGCTTTTAAAATACGAAATTAGGACACACATAGGAGAGATAATATTATCTGACCACGCAATAATTAGTTTCAAGATTGTACCTCCTGACAGGTCAAGTTTTAAGACAAATATATTCAGATTCCCTGGATATATGTCTAACAATCCAAAATTCATTAATTGGGCATCGAATAAATGGAAAGAATATATTTCATTCAATAGGGAGTACACGGATAAACCAGAGACTTTGTGGGAGACAGGGAAGGCGGTCATGCGCGGGGAGATAAAGGCGTACATGGTTAAATTAAATTGGAAGAACAAGGCGAGAGAAATTCAGCTGGCCAACCAGGTAAGAAACGCACACGCGAGGTATTTGTACAGTCCCAATGTCGGTCGGTGGGAAAAATATACGCAAGCTAAAGCAGAAAGAGAACAATTTATGAAAGAAAAATGGGCAAACGAAGAGGCAAAGTGCAGAGCAAAATTTCAAGGCCTTCAGGGAGTTTCGGCAAAACATCTAGCCAAGATAACAAAATATCGTAAGAAACAAAATATAATTTCTCTGATCAAAGAAGGTGAGAATATACACACTACCCCCACTGCAATTAGAGAGGCATTTTCCCAATACTATAAGAAGTTATATTCCAAGGAGGGCATAAATAGGGAGTGCAAGGAACAATTTTGGGACCAGATAAAAACTCCTAAAATCACCCCAGAAGCATTACAGCAGGTCAACGCACCAATTTCGGAAAGGGAGGTCTTGGGAGCCATTCAAAAAGCCAAAACAGGAAAAGCACCAGGACCAGATGGTCTCTCTGCTGAATTTTATAAAATGATCTCAGAAATGATAGTAGGGACTCTTACCAAACTATACAACGGGTATTATATTAAGAAAGACATGAAATCCCCATATTTTTCTGACGCAATAATATCATTAATATTAAAAAAAGGGAAAGATGCCTCAAATTTGTCCTCATATCGCCCTATCTCATTACTAAACCAAGATTACAAGATATTAATGTCTATAATAGCAGACAGATTAAAGAAAGTAATACCAGATTTAATAAATGCAGATCAGGTCGGGTTCATACCTGGCAGGAATTCGGTACGTAACATGAGAAGAGTGTTGACAATGGTGGATCATTTTTATCAGGTCGGACGGCCCGCCTCACGACAGAAAAAGAATAGGATGAATCAAGACATTGCAATAGTAACAATAGACGCCGAAAAGGCATTTGATTCTATAGGATGGGATCATCTTTTCGCAACTCTGGAGAAATTTGGTCTCTCGGGTGCCCTGCTCGACCTGGTCAAAATGATCTACAAGAAACCTAAGTCACAGCTGTTAATTAATGGGGAATTACTGAAGCCGATAATACTGGGCAGGGGAACGCATCAAGGGTGTCCTCTTTCCCCTTTATTGTTTGACATTGCGTTAGAACCCCTCGCAATATATATCAGAGATAAATTACCACCGGTAAAGATAGGTGTAGAAAAAATGACGATTTCATTATACGCAGATGATATTCTGTTATTTTTACAAGATACAGCTAATTGCGTCCCTCAACTTCTGCTGATGATCCAGAAATTTAGTTCATTTACAGGTTACAAAATAAATCCCACAAAATCTGAAATTCTATGGCTAAAGAAAACCGAAGCGAGTCAGAACACAATTTTCAAAGAAGTCCAACATATAAATTACTTGGGGATTAAAATCGCGAAAAATCCATGTGAATGGTATCAGCTGAATTATAAAGATCTGTTTGACAACATCCAATTGGAATTAGGAAAGTGGAATATGTATTATTTATCATTATCAGCGCGAATTATACTGATAAAAACAATCCTCTTTCCGAAGGTATTATTTCGTCTCCAGAATTTACCTTTAGTAATCAAAAAGGAAGATATAGATAGGTACAATAGAGCATGTGCACTATTCATCTGGGGTAAGCAGAAGCCCCGCATTTCTGCGGAAAAGCTAAGCTACCCAAAGCAATATGGTGGATTTGCCCTCCCCAACATTAGGTTTTACAATTATGTCTCTTTGATTAAGTTTGGAATAGACTGGCTAGCTGAGTCAGAATATGTCACCTATTACAAGCTGGAAACTGAAATGGTGAAACCTTTTAAGTTACAAGCAATATTACACTGCCCATATAAGAGCTTACCAAGTAATGTGGCAAATTTGGTAACATTCTCTAGTATTGTGTGGGCATGGCAAAAATACTGCGACATATTGGGACAAAAGTATCAGGTGTCAACAATGCTTCCGATTGTTGGGTGTGTAGATTTTGCTCCAGGGTTGCATAACAGGACGTTTCGAGAATGGGAAGACAGGGGCTTGAGATACTTTTCCCAGATAAGAATGGGGCAGGAGAGACTATCGCGGACCTTTGAGAGCTTAGCGCTAGAATATAATCTCCCCGCCAAATACTTCTATACATACCTGCAAGCAAGACATTATGTAGAATCACATACTATGGAATATGGCGTGGATTGGAGTCAGGATGCTATCGAAGCGGGTCTAAAATTATATAAGGCAGGAGTGCGTTCAATAGCGATGTGGTATCAGAATATAATGCGGGGGCTAGGATTGAGACAAATAAATCTGAGTACAGAAACATTTTCTAGATATTTTCCCTCTATACAAGCTGAAAATATTCTGGATAGTATCAAAAGGGTGGAAGCAGCCTCTGAGAGAATTAGTTGGAGGGAGTCGCACGCGAAATTGTTAAATAATTTCTACTTGACTCCAGAGAGAATCAGCGGATGGCCTAGAGCCGCCCCAGTAAGCTGCTACAAATGTAATTATATGAAAGCAAATCACATTGTTTATGGGGTTGCCCAAAAGTGCACCAATTCTGGTTGAGAGTTCAGTTCTGGCTCAATAAATACTTATATGACAAGATAAAATTAGAAGCAATACAGATATTTTTCTTTTACCAGGCTGAAAACTCAGGGGATACAAATCTTATAAATTTGGCTATTCTAGCAGCCCGTAGTCTCATATTTAAGTAATGGAAACAGATAGTGGCTCCAAGTATGAATGAGTTTATCAATAATATGAAAGTTCAAATGACAGTAGAAAGGCAGGACCTGAAAAACACAGACAAACATTACAGAAGGTATTTTTGTAAATGGAAAAAATATATTGAGTCTTGGCCAATAGTTTTACAACAGCAGTTCCTTGACCCATTGCAAGGCACAGTTCCTTTCCTGAATTTAGTAGTTGCAGAAATTCTGCCGTCACATTGGATGGAACAGATAAGATGACACATCCGTCTGGGGTAGTGTTTTGAAATCTTTAGAAAAACACACAAATATTCTCAAGGGGAAAATTATTATTATTTTTTTTTTTCTCTCTCTTTCCCCTTCTCATTTCCCCCCCCCCCCCAGCTTTCCATGCCCCTGCCCCCCCCCCCCCGGGTGTTAATATTCACCCGTAGTAAAACGGGTTTTAATTTGCAGTCTAAATCTAGGAGAAGTTGTGTTTAGTTCTTTGTAACCAAGAGACTAACAGCAATAGGGATAGACTGAGGATAGTTGGTAGCCTCAATCGATAGGAATATAGTACTGAGGGTCTATATACCTCAGGACTATTAAGATCGATGGGACAATTTGGAGAAAGGAAGGGTCAGAGAACGGTTTAATGTAGTATCTAAATGTGGAAATAGTATCCCTCACTCGTAATAAGAGCTAAAGGAGAAGTGTTGGAGGCAGTAGAGGGTGTCATACTAGAACACATAACGATAAATTGGTTTTCTTTTTTTTCTTCTTCTTGCTTTCTTATGATGTTCGAAGGATAAATGCAATAAGATGTAATGGATTATTTTTGAGATGGCTATGATTGTCTAATATGTCTTATCTTTAATAAAATTTAAATAAAAAAAAAAAAAAAAAGAAAGTTGATTATAATTGTATGCTTCTAAATCATGAAAGATAAAACATTGGGTTTCATGTCCCTTTAAGGATCAGATTAATGCTATTACGCTGTTTACACGCATTCACAATTACTTTGCGGTTACATCAGTATCTAGGCTATAGGTTAGGTGTGCATTTAAACAGACTGAAAACAAACGCTAAAACATTCAGATTGACCACAGATATCACAAACACGGTTTAGAAAATGCGGAAATCGTATTGATTGTTAGATTTCAAAGTGGATTAATGAGGCTGCATTTGTAATTGTATCGTAAGCTAAGTCATTTAAAGCTTGATTTGGAAATATGCTAATATATACATTTCTTTCTTTTTCAAATATACAGAGTCTGGGGAGGAGGCAGCACAGCAAATACAGCCTCCTCCTTCTCCCCGGGATGAGAGTGGTGGGGAGGAATTTCCACCTCGGAGGGAAGAGGCCCCCCGTGACGAAGAGGGCACGGAAGCAGATGAAGAGGCCCCGGAAGCAGAGGAGGAGGCCGCGGAACCAGAGGCCCCTCAAGGACCCGCACCCCGCCGTGCACGGGCACCCCGCCGTGCACGGGTACCCCGCCAAGCACAACAAAAGGAAATAGCGGAGGTGCGGGTTCTACTAGACTACATAGACCAGATGCGTAACTCCCGGATACAAAATATAGAAGGCCGAACTAGAATTCTTGAAGGACAAAACAAAATAATTGAAGGCCAAAACCAAATAATAAACATACTTACTCGAATAGAAGAAGGGCAAAACAGAACCTTTAATCTACACCAAGAGATGTTTAATTTTTTCCGGGAGGCGCATGCTGGTCTGCCTCCTGGTCCGCCTCCTGCTGCTGGGCCTCCTGCTGCTGGGCCATCTTCTCCTGCTGGGCCATCTTCTCCTGCCGGGCCATCTTCTCCTGCCGGGCCATCTTCTCCTGCCGGGCCATCTCCTCCTGCTGGGCCATCTCCTCCTCCTCACCTTGGTCGTCCCAGTACTCTTCCTTCCACTCTTCCCACAACATATCCAATGAGAACTCGTTGGAGTCGGCAGTTGACCCTCCCAGAGCCTCAGCCCCGTGGGAAGAGGGGAAGGAAGAGGAAGTAAGTCTTTGTTTTCATGTTTAATGTTATTTTTATTTAATGTGTAATGGATAGGTATGTAATGATGTGGTTTTCATACACTTGTGGACCACACTCTGTATATAATCTACTTCTATGGGACCAGGTCCATGGAGGCAGATTGTTTGCAGAGTGTGGGTTATAAGTGTGTGAAAACCACATCACATACCTATCCTTGTTCATGATATTGATTGGTTTCTGTGATGTGATGTCCAAACTGTTTCCCGAATCGCAAACAAAATTACCATTACAATTATCCATGATGGCATATTACTGTTTGAATGCCAATAACACAGCTTAAAGGGACAGTAAAAAAATTATTGATTACAAAGAAAATACTGTATTACGCATTATCAAGTTGGAAACAACAAAACATGGAGAAATACGTGTGACTTATGTGCTTACCCTTGTATCTATGACTATGAAAAATGACCACTTATTTGTTGTTCTGACATAACAACATTTTAGACATCAATGATCAATACATGGTAAATAATATGCTGTATGAGCACAAGGTTTTAGATATACAAATGCTATCCAAATGCCCTCTAGTGGTCAAATTGCATAATGATTACATGCACTCTTCAAGCTCTAAGAAATGAGCACACAAACCTCATAGGTTTAGCTAGCAAATTAAAATAAACACAGACAAATGATTAATTGGTGAGAAACCTTTGATATCATTGAAATTACAAAATTGACTTTTATAATAATGCAAAACATGATTTGTTTTATAAACTGTCCCTTTAACAAAATTACATATGCTAACATATATTTGCAGATTGTTGGTATATCTACATGTACTTGTTCAAACAATAAATATTGAAAAAAGATTTATATTGACGTGTTAAATAAAGTCTATTTTCTTAAAGAGACATTATTGTGTTAATTTATTTTTATAAAGACATTTGTTTTAACAATGAATATGGTTTAAAGTCCTTTTAGGAGTGGGGGTGAAAATATGCTAACAATAATATATTTGGAGATTAACCAATGTGGAACTCATACATGATACAAAAATAAACATTTGCATTAAAGGGACAGTATACTATATTTTTAAACGAACTGTATATAATAGACACTACTAGAAACAACAAGATTAACATATACTGATATCAATATTACAAAGCTTTAAACACTTTCAAAGAAAATCGGGTTAGCTCTCTTGAAAATATAGATGAACCCCCATTACAACCGTAAAACAAGACAATACCCCATCATTAACATATGAAAAGACCCTTTACACAAACAGGAGAAAGCTGGAGATGGTACTCACATGAAACTTTGAGGCTTGGCGAGGAGTCTGAAAATTACTTACATTTTATTTGAACAGAAGCAAAATGAGACGTGTATTTGGAAAACAATGGACTATATAACTAGAGACCAAATAAAATATTTTGATTTTATAATGTGAGTGTCTAATGAACCTTTAATAAAATATATGACGAAATTACATTTAGAAGAAGTCGGCATCATATATTTAGCATATGATAAAGATAAATGCATATTGATTACTTGATTCTAACACAATAGCGCATATTTATGAATTAGATATCTTTAACATTAAACACAACAGTCATTTTTCATAAAAAGGAACATATTGTTGACAAACATTTTAAACAACATGGACTATAGAGATTTGCACTTGCCTCGAAATATCTTATGCATGAAAACATTTGGCTTTCGTTCGTTTATTCAACCAGACATCCAGCAAAAGAGAATGTGGTGGTCTTTATCAGCTATGGGTCAACAATGTAACATGATGCAAAAAATCCATATTCGCCATGTTTTTAAACCTGTCTTCTCATTCACAAACGTGTTTAACGTGCACAAACAAATATTGCGGGAATACGTAATACAATCAGACATTTTTTTACCTTTGCATGTGACGTCTTAATTAACGTGGCGCTTCCTTGATCACGTAAGAACGCAAACCAAAAAAAGGCGCATCCTTGATCGCGTAGTAACGCAAACCAAAAAAAGGCGCATCCTTGATCGCGTAAGAACGCAAACCAAAAAAAGGCGCATCCTTGATCGCGTAAGAACGCAAACCAAAAAAAGGCGCATCCTTGATCGCGTAAAAACGTCACTCAATACAAGGAATCATTGGACAGCCTGGCAGGTGACGTCTTAAGCAACATGGCGCATCCGAGATCGCTGAAAAACCGCAGCCACTACAAGGACTCAGTTAACAGCTTGGCATATCAATAAGAAACATATTTATATTTTAGTAACTAGTATGTGTCTAGATTGCTATCTAGGAATGTCACAAAATCATGAAGCATCTTTTCGGACTTGACTGTCCCTTTAACTATAGCTATGGTGTATATCTTTAACATTTAAAAGATACACATGAGAAATACATATGCCATTGATGTTTTAAGATATGTTTAGATTGTTTTGGAATAACAATAATGACACATGTATTGATCAAACGTGTCATTTATTCAAGTTGAAATATGGTCAGCCTACCTATAGCCATATATGGGAGAAGTATTTTTTTTAAATATTTGGGAAAAAATATTCCTCATCTAAAATATGCGCATTACACACAGAGCTTGATTTGGTTACACTTTTACAATAAGATAGAATTGAAAATGAAATACATGTGCTGTCAACATTACAATAAGATTGTTCATTAATAAGATTACATGTCCTTGTTCATGTAAAAAGGACAAAAACGCTTTAGAAATGGAATTACATTCATTAACAATTGTGCTCACCATCACTTAAAGGGACATGATTTTTATTTATAAAAAGAGGATACACAGAGACAATACTAATTCAATAAAATGAACACTTTACAGGGATTATATCATTGTATCAATCCGCAGATCATTTGTTAAAGGTGCATCAATTCATGCAGAGTTTATAAATACACACATGGATGTGAAATTTTAAATATACATATATATACACAAATAACTATCTATATATACATATATAAAAAATTACTATGCTAATCATAATCATGCAATGATAAAGCTTTTCGAAAAATATATAAAGACAAATAATAAAATTACATTGGAGATGTTAATCTTAAAGTCATTTACAATTGTATTACATATATGATTCAGGAAACACCATTATTTTTGGTAAGGTCCCTTTAAGGATCAACCAGATAAACTAGAGATTTCAATCAATGACATGAATAAGGAGGACAAAGAATCGTGCAATGACATGTCTTTTATTAGTATGTCAGAAAACATCAACAACGTTTATAAATAATCATGTAAATATCAGGAAAATTGGAGCTATATGACAAGGTAACAGAGTGCATCACGGTCCATGAAGAGAGTTGCCAAGGGCCAGCATAGCCCCATTTGAGCCATATGACAAGGTAAGAGAGTGCATCACAGTCCATGAAGAGAGTTGCCAAGGGCCAGCATAGCCCCATTTGAGCCATATGACAAGGTAAGAGAGTGCATCACAGTCCATGAAGAGAGTTGCCAAGGGCCAGCATAGCCCCATTTGAGCCATATGACAAGATAACAGAGTGCATCACAGTCCATGAAGAGAGTTGCCAAGGGCCAGCATAGCCCCATTTGAGCCATATGACAAGGTAAGAGAGTGCATCACAGTCCATGAAGAGAGTTGCCAAGGGCCAGCATAGCCCCATTTGAGCCATATGACAAGGTAAGAGAGTGCATCACAGTCCATGAAGAGAGTTGCCAAGGGCCAGCATAGCCCCATTTGAGCCATATGACAAGGTAAGAGAGTGCATCACAGTCCATGAAGAGAGTTGCCAAGGGCCAGCATAGCCCCATTTGAGCCATATGACAAGGTAAGAGAGGGCATCACAGTCCATGAAGAGAGTTGCCAAGGGCCAGCATAGCCCCATTTGAGCCATATGACAAGGTAACAGAGTGCATCACAGTCCATGAAGAGAGTTGCCAAGGGCCAGCATAGCCCCATTTGAGCCATATGACAAGGTAAGAGAGTGCATCACAGTCCATGAAGAGAGTTGCCAAGGGCCAGCATAGCCCCATTTGAGCCATATGACAAGGTAACAGAGTGCATCACAGTCCATGAAGAGAGTTGCCAAGGGCCAGCATAGCCCCATTTAAGCCATATGATAAGGTAAGAGAGTGCATCACAGTCCATGAAGAGAGTTGCCAAGGGCCAGCATAGCCCCATTTGAGCCATATGACAAGGTAAGAGAGTGCATCACAGTCCATGAAGAGCGTTGCCAAGGGCCAGCATAGCCCCATTTGAGCCATATGACAAGGTAAGAGAGTGCATCACAGTCCATGAAGAGAGTTGCCAAGGGCCAGCCTAGCCCCATTGGAGCCATATGACAAGGTAAAAGAGTGCAACAGGCACAACAATAATAAGAAAAAAAGGCCAAATGGCAACCATAACCAAAACCTCAACATGTGGACGGAGGATTCTTATCTGCGCCCTTGGAGCATCTCCAGATCCTCCACTTACTGGTCATCCCCTTCATCGTCCTGTGCATGTCCAGCTACAGATTCAAGCATTGAGTTCCACCGCCTCATCTGACGGAGATTCATATGCTGAACCTGTAGCTGGGCCTGCATGGTGTCGGCCATCCCTCTCAGGACAGCTGCGTTCCTCAACACGGCCTGCTCTATGCGTGCTAGAGCTTCGAGCGTGAGCCATGTTGAGTCACAGCCTAAAATAAAGAATAAATAAAATATTAATGATAATTACACAACAGACAAAATAAAAAGCAAATATACATTGTCATCATAAAGACAAATAATTTTTTAAATTAATTTGTTGACATTGATTATTTACACATGAAATATGTTATTCAGACAGACCTAAACCATTAAATGGACATTTTAATCCAACATGTTGTCCCCTTTAATTGGTTTTTGATGATCCACTTTTACAGCTTGAGTGTCTTAAATCTTGTTAAAGGATTTACATTGTACTTACATTAGCAATTTTAAGATTTTAGTTATACTGTGGTAGGCACACCTATCCTTAAACATTTTGGCGTTGAGGACAAGCTGTGTAAACATAGCAACCAGAAGAAATTACATTCCCACTGGGTTATACAAGAGATAATGTATGATCATTTGGACATAAATATTTGGATCCAAATAGTGGTGATTGGTATATGTAGTGATATCAAATTAAAGGGACAGTAAACCTAAATATTTTAGTTACTGATTCAGATAGAGCATGACATTAAAAAGAATTATTAATTTACTCGTATTCTTTAAATGTTTGAATTCTCGAGCTATATTTTAAATGCAAGAATGTAAGTTTATAGGGCAGGCCATTTTTGGTTATCAACTTTGGTTGTCCCTGCTGATTGATGGATACATCCATCCAACAATAAAGAAATGATGTCCATATTTTTTTTAAATCAAAACAAAATATAGGCATTTCTTTGTTTCAATAAAGATAGCAAGAGAATGAAGAATAATTGATAAGAGTAGTAAATTATAAATTTGATTAACATTGCATGCTCTATTTGAATCACAATAGAAAAATTTTCATTCAGTGTACCTTTAAGTATCTTATAATGTTGATTTTGAATGATACTTACAGCTGTGCCTGGGAAGGACAATCCGACACCCAGGACAATGAAGGTTGAGACAGGGGGGAGGGATGGGATTGGGTTGGTGAGGGATGGGATTGGGTTGTGGAGGGATGGGATTGGGTTGAGGAGGGATGGGATTGGGTTGGGGAGGGATGGGCTGCTGCTCTGGGGTAGCCCGTACAGCTGGGGAGTGGTGAGTTGGGGGCTGGGCAGCTGGGGTAGCTGTACGGGCCAAAAGACGGGGAGAGCGGCGAAGGGGGAGGAAGGGGCATTTTTTGGGAGGGATACGACAGGACAAATGGGAAGGGCCGGGAGGGGAAGGGGACTGGGCAGGGGGCTGGGCAGGGGACTGGGCAGGGGGCTGGGCAGGGGACTGGGCAGGGGGCTGGGCAGGGGGCTGGGCAGGGGACTGGGCAGAGGAACAATGATGACCAGAAGCAGAGGATCCATCTGAAATAAATATAATACATATATTAACATCTCATACATCATGAAATCAAATCAACGCATTTCAACTTGATTATGTTTGCAATATACTTAGAAGTGTGTTTGAATTTCTAAACAATGATGACATGAGGATATGGTATGCATATAGGCACTCAGATGAATATCAATGACTGTCTGTACAATTCTAAAATTATTATTGTGGTTTGGCCTAGAATATGCATGTGACATCATGATGGCATGAATTTCAAATCCAAATATTTAAACAAATACAAGCATATCTTCATGCTGCCTGATATATAAAGGGGGCAGTAGTGTATTTGAACAGACAAATAATATTCCTTTTTAAAGTGCAAAAGCTGTAGACTTTGAATGTCTTCAATAAAATGATTTCCAATAAAGCAACATGTTGGAAACATGTTAGATATATTTCACATACCATCAGACTTCAAGGGAGCCTCTTCCTCCTCCGTCCCACATGTTAAATCAATCTCTGTAAAACATAACATGTTGTGTACACGTTAAGATCAGATATTATAACATATGTTACTGTTGCTCAAAGACACACATCAATGTTGCATTAAAGATATACACACCCAAAGTTATGATTTACATCATTTTGATGGAGCATACAAATGACATTATATTTGTTATTATCAATGATTCCGATTTTCTATTTATTGTTTGTATTAATTTTAAAATCATAAAAGCATAGTACATTGAACATTTAAGATTTATCATGTGTGTATCACTTGATGATTTTTGTCAAAAATGAACCTGGAAACAAACATATGCTATACATCTTCTGAATAACAAAGGTGTAGACTAAGAAATTTTTAATTCTTAATCTTTCAATATTCAAATAAAATTAATATATAATCAGAGGAGTCAATTATATGTTTGTTTCAAATGTTATGCTTCATCAGAATCATGCTCATAATATTGATTACCAATACACCTTCAATGACATATAAATGAGTCAATGGACTTACCAGAAGACCGCAAATGCGGCTCTGTGTCAGTGCTGGATTCCTCTGGGCTCCCCACACCAACTCTCTCTATGAATGATATAGATATATATTAGTGAACACATTTGGGACAGCACTAAATCACATCTGTATCGATTTATAAGAATAATCAACTTGAAAATGTGAAGAATAGAGCAGTCATTATAAAATAAAATGCTTTATTGAATCAAGGGGATTATGTAAAAAATGATGTATTGAACATATGTTTAATTTCTGACTATATTAGACATCAAACTCATCTCATACGATGCTATTGCATATCTAAATATACCCATTGATCAATGTTCTTAAAAGAATACACACAAACCACATTTTGAATAACAGCTGTTGACAAATATAAACAAAGACATGTGGCACATCGAGCCATTTGTGCAATGTACAGTAATCTTGTTTAGGACACAACACATATTGATCACAATACCAAACCAAATTGATTAGTACAAATATGTAATCATGGTGCTGTTAGAGTATGCTTATATCTAGAAAGTAACTCCAACAGTGAATATGTGAATTATATATCAATATTGTCTAATCCAAAGAATGGAAGGATTAATGAATCTATTGTTTATTAAAGGGACACTGACATGATTTATTTCAATCATTGATTTCACTGTTCAAACTGTTCCAAATGATTTAACATTGACTCCTATTAGAATTTTAATGTTGCTACATTTTAATCTTAAAGGCAGATAAGCAATATTGGATTCAATAAATATTGTTTGTTGAAGGTATCCACCAATCATCAATAAAAACCCAGGTTGGTCAACCAAAATTGAGCTGCAGATAAACGTACATTCTTGATTTTAAAATACATTTAGCAATAGAATATTTCACATATGATTATAGTATTATATTTAACCCCTTAAGGACCAGCGACGTACCCTGTATGTCGCTGGCCTTTTTTTGGGACTTGATTGTTTTATACCGTGGTCTTGCCACCAGTGTTGAGACTGCTCTATTCCACAAAGCCTTCTGGAGGGAGGGCATTAATAGTGTATTCTTGCTAGACTTGTGCTATTATGTCCGGAAAAAACCCTTAACGACCAGTGACATACAGGGTATATTGTGGTCATTAAGGGGTTAAATGTTGCTTAATATTGCATGCTCTATCTGAATGACAACATTAATAATTTTAGCTCAGTGTCCCTTTAATATAAAAATATATTGATTTGACAAGGTTGGTGTTAATGAATTCTCTACTCCATATGTTGATGTAATGAATGGGATTGAGCATGCAATTCGAATCTAATATGTTATTTAAGGATATCCTAAGAATTATTTAATTTTCATCTATTAAAGGGACATGAAGCTCTAAATGTGTAATTGTATACTTTTTGAAACTATGTACTACTGTTATCTCAACACATGATTTTAACTTTTGACCCAATGCCAATTTATGCATAAAAAAACAGCCGGATAATACCAGTAATGCATTGTTTAACCTAAACCAAAATCAATATGTTTTTAGAAGAACTAAAACAATAGACTGAACCAATGTAGCTCATGAAATGTTTAAACAAAACAATAAAATCACGTTTACAAATCATTCAATGTAAAATTTCGTTGGCATGTCCCTTAAATGACGTGATCAATTTCAAAAATGGAATCTATATTTTTAAAAACAAATCATATGCAAAAGTGTGTGAGTTTTTTTAAAAATGTATATAAATAAGATTAAGCAATACACAAGGGAAGAATATAAATTGGACATTCAAAGAATCTTACATTAAATTTAAGATATCCAGAATAGATGGGATATTTTAAATTTGATAAAAATTCAGAGTAGTCTTACAATGTAATCCTCTGTTTATTTTTTTTTTTTATTCTTATTTGTAAATCTTTTACTAATCCATTTTGCAGATACATATAAATATTGAACAATGTGGATTTAGTATGTAATGTTCTGTCCATGTTTCTAAGACAAATGTCAATTAAAATGAGACATACCATACTGTGACAAGCCCTGCCTTGAGGATCCAGCACCAACATCCAGATCTGTAATATATTAAATGAGGATTGGATATCATTAATACAAATCATGCCATGTTTAAAATCTTTACATTATTAGCAAATCAATTAAAAACTATTAATCTTTTGGTAGTCCCATGAGTTAATTGTTTCCTCAATTAAATTCATGATAAATATTTTCAATCAGTTGTGTTGTTTACTGTAGCTTTAATTATTTTTTGGTGTTATTTCATTCTCATCAATTGATGGGCATATGTTATTTTTGTTTTTGATTCTGCTTTTTTTTTATTATGTATAATATTGAAAATAAGAATACTGTATTCTTCACATATATAATAATTCACATTTCATTTTGACCAACATGTATAAAGCAATGCCACTTACAGCAAACCCATGTTAACGTGTATGCGCAATTCAATTTTCGCGATCATTGCGCAATGATTCCAAGAGGAATTACGCATCCGTCATTTGACCAACATGTATAAAGCAATGCCACTTACAGCAAACCCATGTTAACGTGTATGCGCAATTCAATTTTCGCGATCATTGCGCAATGATTCCAAGCGGAATTACGCATCCGTCATTTGACCAACATGTATAAAGCAATGCCACTTACAGCAAACCCATGTTAACGTGTATGCGCAATTCAATTTTCGCGATCATTGCGCAATGATTCCAAGCGGAATTACGCATCCGTCATTTGACCAACATGTATAAAGCAATGCCACTTACAGCAAACCCATGTTAACGTGTATGCGCAATTCTAATTTTTGCGATCATTGCGCAATGATTCCAAGCGGAATTACGCATCCGTTATTTGACCAACATGTATAAAGCAATGCCACTTACAGCAAACCCATGTTAACGTGTATGCGCAATTCAATTTTCGCGATCATTGCGCAATGATTCCAAGCGGAATTACGCATCCGTCATTTGACCAACATGTATAAAGCAATGCCACTTACAGCAAACCCATGTTAACGTGTATGCGCAATTCAATTTTCGCGATCATTGCGCAATGATTCCAAGCGGAATTACGCATCCGTCATTTGACCAACATGTATAAAGCAATGCCACTTACAGCAAACCCATGTTAACGTGTATGCGCAATTCAATTTTCGCTCTGCGACGCATATTCTGTAGAGCGCAAGAAACATCATTCCTTTTTCATGTGTCACTAATCTAAAATCAGATATCTAAACATCATATGTAGTGTATGTTGTGAGATCTGTATAGGTTTAGTATCTGACTATATACACATTTTTAAAAAAATAATCAAATATTAAGATATTATATGAAGTTGGATAGTTACCTGGTTCAGATTCTCTATCAGCTCCTCCCAGGCCACCGGACAGAGAAGCAGCTGCCCTGGCCCCCGCATCAGGGCTTTCAGATCCCGCAGCTGGGAGGGAAGAAGAGGAGGCCGAGGATGGTGAGGATCTAAATCTTTTGGGGACCCGGAGATTGAGGAGCTCGCATAAAGTCACCTCATAAGGGAGTAGGTATAGTTTCCGCGGGGCCTTTCTTTGGCCCCCTCTTTTACGGGCTTGTACCCAGTCCCTTATGAGGTTGACTTTTTTTGTCAAGCACAACCTCATATCTCCGAATCTCCTCATGATTTGATCCTGGCTCCTCTGGACGTCACACACCAATTGAACCGCATTGGTGATAGACTCCCAGAGGGCCTTCTTAACAGGTGCATCTGTCGACCTCCTCTTGTTCCTAAACAGCTGGGGATAAAAGTCCTTGACGGCGTGGACCAGTGCAGCGCTCTCCTGCTTGGTGAACCTGGGAGGTGACATGCCTGCTGGGTTGTCTAATAAATATATTATAATAATAATAATATAAACTGCCTGCAGGCATTAGAGAACTGACAAAGATGGCAACGTGTAATGGACTTTTATATGGTGAAGTAAACATGAGATGCACCATGGGACAAGTTATCTGTACATCTGATTGGATAAAAGTTTGAAATATTGTTAGAATGTCTGTGAGACCATCCTGACTCAAGTTATGTTTTTGTGATGAACTCTGATTGGCCGTTCCTTAATGTTTCATATCTTAGTAACTTCCTTACACATACCGCCTGGTGGTGCTGTTACTTCATTTTTCATGTAGACTTATTTGTAACTCATGGGCCTGTCATGCGGATATGTGTGACGCAGATTTAATATCCGTGATCCGTTAAATATTAATGTTTAAATTCTCTTTCAAATCTAATACTGTCACATTATTAAATGTTGTATACATTTTTCGGTTTAATAACGGTCTGTTTCTTTAATACAAATACACATTTAATATTGTATGTCTTTATTGTTCCTAAAATCAATTTGTTGACTTATTGTGAAGTATTGACATTGCTCTATTAAATGTATTTTATAATGCACATTGATTGTGTGCTATTGCGTGACATTAGACTCTAATGTTTAAAGATGCAAATCTGGTGTTTCAAGATCCGTTTCCCACGCAACATTTCCGAATGTTCAAATTCAGGTTATAATGTCAGTAACTTGGATAATCTGTTTATAAATGTTAAACTACAGGTTTGTTTGTTATTAGTAAATAAACCTCGAGCTTGTATTTGTCTGAACTGCTCATATATGTTATTGTGCAATGGCGTCTTTATTTTTAAATAGACATTACAAACAAACAATTGTATCAATCCTCAACAGAAGAAATTTAAATGCACATGGTTGAGCCAATCACATAAGGCATCTCTGTGCATCCACCAATCTTCATCTACTGAGCCTATCTCGATATGCTTTTCAAGCAAAGTATGTCAAGATAAGAAGAGAAGTAAATACACTCTTTAAATCTCTTAAAGGGACACTGTCCAAACAAATTTAGCGTTCGTGATTCAGATTGAGCATGAAATGTTAAGCAACTTTATAATTTAATCCGATTCTCAAATGTTAAGAATTATCTTGTTATCTTTCTTTGCAAATCAATAATGATATTTTAGATTACGGACAATTTTTGCAAAAAACCTGGGTTGTCCTTGATGATTGTTGGATCAATTAATCCAACCAAAAAAAACAAGTTCTGTCCAGAGTACTGAAGCAAATAAATTATCAATTTAATGCCTTATTTTTAAAGTAATGATATTAACATCACGAGGAACATTGATAATATGAGACAATTTTTAAAGTTGCTTAAAATAGAATACTCATTCAGAATGTATAAATCATTAATTTTTTAACTGTCTCCCTTTAAGTATATTTTGAGTTCATGTCCCTTTAAAGAGACATTTCACAATAATGCTTGAAAAATCATAAACCTAGGCACCTTCCTTTTGCTAAATGTCAGCCTGTGGAAGATAATCTCACCCCTGTAAAGGAGAGAGGGAATTTTTAGGACCACAACTGCAGGCTTAGGAGTGTTGTGAAAGTATCAGTGATTCTGTGTAAGTGAGGGAAGGCAGCAAGGTTCAGAATCATTAGATACAGTTCACTTTTATTATAAGGATAGGTGTGACAATGGCTGAGACCTCAGAGCGTATAGCCCCACTCAGTATTGACAAACTGGTTCCCACATATAACAACATGCAATTGCAAGTTAAAGTTTTAGACAGACCATATCTAATCATAATTGGCAGCAGACATAGTGTACAACTTTAAGGCAACAAATAGAGCTAATGAGATTTAGGTAGTAGTTAGGTATTGAGACTGAACAATTAAGAATATAGGTAGAATAGAGCGTTTAAATATGAAGGAAACCTAACTAAGATTCTGAGACATGTCAGGAGTAATTACTGAATATTCGTAAGTTACTGCGGTATGAGTATGAAGGAAGCGCTTTTGAGACTTACTAGTAATAGTAATGGGTGAGGTCTGTCCGGACAGAGCGAAGTTCCCCTGCAGAGTTTGGGGAAATTGCAGCGTGTGCGATGGCGTGTGACGTCACCGCTTGCCGGTTCCGGTCCTGTGTTTGGTAGAGAGGTGAGCAGCGTCTGTCTCAAAGGTTGCAAGGAGGTTAGAGGGTGAGAAGCTGGATTCAACAATCAAGCAATTTGGTATGAGTAGGAGGGAAATTTAAACTGCTTGTTTGGGAGGAGTTATGTAAGTGTGAAAAGACACAGCTATACAAAGGATAAGGCAAAGAACTTAGGCAGTTATGACAGGACCCCCCCCCAATGATCAACTCCGGGGATCGAGTCCAGGACGATCAGGATAACGTTCATGGAACCTGGCCACCAATCGGGGGGCAGAGAGATTGGAAGCCGGTTCCCAGGAGTCCTCCGAATCAGGGTAGCCCTTCCAATGGACCAGATACTGAAGCTGCCCACGAAAACGTCGGGAGTCCAAGACATCTTGTACCTCATACTCCAGGGTGGCATCCTGTAGATGAGGAAGTAGAGGAATAGAAGGATCATGGTGACGAAGTTGTCTATAAGGCTTGAGGAGAGACACATGAAAGGTAGGATGGGATTTCAGATTTGCTGGTAATGCGAGGGTAACAGCGTTCATATTCACAATTTTTATGATGGGAAATGGTCCAATGAAGCTGGAAGATAATTTCCTGGAAGGAAGGGGTAAATGTAGATTACGTGTTGATAACCAAACGTAGTCACCTACTCTATATTTAGGCGAGGAAATCCTTTTTTTATCAAAATGGAATTTATAGCGATCCTTGGCGATGCGAATATTTTCAGCAGTTAGTGAAAAAGATTCACTAATAGTGTTGATGAGGTCATTCACAACAGGACAGCTGTTGCTGTCCATAGAATCCCATTCAAAAGAAGGATGGAAACCATAATTAATGAAGAACGGTGTGAACTTTGTAGAGGAATGGATGGAATTGTTGAAGGCGAATTCTGCGTATGGTAGTAGTTGGGTCCAGGTATCTTGTTTAGCTGAAATGAAACATCTCAAATATTGTTCAATGCACTGGTTTGTCCTTTCAGTCTGGCCATTAGTTTGGGGATGGAAAGAGGTACTGAGACGTCTAGAAATGCCCAATGAGTGACAAAGTTGTTTCCAGAATTGGCTGGTGAATTGAGTTCCCCTATCTGAGGTGATACTATTCGGGAGTCCGTGATACTTGAATATATGATGTATCATTAAGGAAATGGTTTCAGAAGAAGTTGGCAGCTATATGGTAGGGCACGAAATGTGCCATTTTACTAAATAGGTCTACGACTACTAATATGGTGTTATTCCCTTCAGAAATAGGTAGGTCGACTATGTAGTCGATTGCTATGTCCTTCCAAGGACGGTCAGGAGTCGGTAATGGGATCAATTTTCCGTAAGGGGGAGTCCTCCCTTTTTTTGTAGTTTCGCAGATTAAGCAGGTTTTAACGTAATCCTCAACATCAGAGAGGCAGGTAGGCCACCAAAAGAATCTGGAGACTAATTCTTGAGTTTTCTTTATGCCCATGTGTCCAGCAGATGGAGAATCATGTAAAGTTTTTAAGACTGTTGCTCTGAGACTGTTGGGTACATAGATTTGTTGTTGATAATAATACAACCCATCCGAGTGTAAATCCAAGACCTGTAATGGTTTATTTGAGTCAGCCTGTTGTGCTGATTTGAACTGAATGTTTTGTTCTGTAGTTAAAGCTAAGAATCTGTCAAGAGGAATTAGAGGTGAAAGGTTTGGATGTGACACTTGGTCCACCAAGTGTCTTGAAAGGGCATCAGCCTTCTTGTTCTTGTTTGCAGGACGGTAGGTGATAAGATAATTAAATCTAGCCAAGAATAGGTTCCATCGGACCTGTCGTGCGCTAAGAGTCCTATTAGATTGTAGGTATTCTAGATTTTTGTGATCCGTGTAAATCAAGATTGGAAGAAGGGTCCCTTCTAGAAGGTGTCTCCATTGTTCCAATGATGTTTTGATTGCTAACAGTTCTTTATCACCTATTGGGTAGTTTATTTCAGCTGAATTAAGAATACGTGAATAGAAGGCAACAGGATGCAGAGGATCTTTTGGAGTCTGCCTCTGTGAGAGGATTGCTCCTAAAGCATAATTAGATGCATCCACTTCCAAGATGTACTGCAACTCAGAATTAGGGAATTGGAGGATAGGGGCCGTAGTGAAAGCTTTTTTTAAGAAGTTGAATATTTCTTCTAAATCATCGTTCCATCTGAAGTGTGTGTCAGATTTGGTCAAGTTAGTTAATGGTCTAGTCAAGTCAGCAAAATTTTTAATAAACTTTCTGTAGAAATTGGTGAAACCCATGAACCTTTGTATATCCTTTTTACTTTTTGGGGAAGGCCAATTTTGAATTACCGATATCTTATCATTATCCATCTGGATACCTTGGGGTGAAACAATATAACCTAGAAATTTAATTTCTTTGGAGTGAAATAAGCATTTTTCTAGTTTAACATAAAGAGAGTTCTCTCGTAACCGTGTTAATACTAGGGTGACATGTTTGATGTGTTCAGTAAGTGAGGTAGAGAATATGAGTATGTCATCCAAATATATTACCATAAATAAATCCAAAAAATCCTTGAAAATATCATTTATGAAGTACTGAAAGGTAGCCGGGGCATTACAGAGGCCAAATGGCATCACAGTATATTCAAAAAGGCCGTAACGTGTACGGAATGCTGTAAGCCATTCATGACCCTCCTTTATTCGTACCAAGTTGTAAGCCCCTCTTAGATCCAATTTAGTGTATATAGTAGCATTTTGTAATCTATCAAGGAGTTGAGGAATTAAAGGCAGTGGATAGCGGTTTTTTATCGTACGCTTGTTTAACTCTCTGTAATCAATAATGGGTCTTAGGGATTGATCTTTATTTTTAACAAAAAAAATACCAGCCCCAGCTGGGGAGGTGGAAGGACGTATAAAGCCTTTCTTCAAATTATCTGCCAAATAAGTTTTTAGATGTTGTAACTCAGGATCAGAGAGGGGAAATATATGGCCGTAAGGTATATCAACACCTGGTAGGAGATCTATAGGGCAGTCATAAACCCTATGAGGGGGTAGATTCTCTGATTCTTTTTTGTCAAAGACATCAGCGAATGTTATGTATTCCTTGGGGATTTGTAAAGGAACATCAAGTAAAATTTGTTCATGATGGAGACACAAATTTTTACAATAAGGAGAATCAAAGATGACATGTGAAGTTGACCATTGTATAGTGGGATCGTGTTGTTTAAACCAACTGATACCAAGTATAATGGGATATAGAGGTGAGGGTATAACATCAAAAGTAAGAAATTCTGTGTGTTGGTCATGTGTGGTGAGCCTTAAAGGTATGGTGTGGTATAAGATGGGTCCTGATGTAATTTCCTTACCATCAATAAAACGAAGTACACTAGGCACCATTTTCTTAACTAGTGGAATTTTATTTACAGTAGTGAATTGGTAATCTATATAATTGTGGCTGGCACCAGAGTCAAGGATTGCTTGTGAGTTGAGTCTTTGCTGATCCCACTGTAATAAGATAGGAAGGGAGCAATGATTAGATTGTGTTTGTTTAGCAGATAAACATATACTTGTGGTGTTCATCTTACCCTTCCTACGCTGTAATTGAGAGCAGTCCTTTACAGAGTGATCGATCCCTCCACAATACATACAGAGATCTAAAGCTTTTCTTCTTAATTTTTCCTGTAGAGTTAATGGACCTCTGATGAAACCGAGTTCCATAGGGATTTCAGAGGCTTTTGTAGTTGTCTTAGGTGGATGCAGAGTAGTAACTGTTTGTTTAGTGGATGTTTCTAAGTGTGACTTTTCTGAGCGTCTCTCTCTGATGCGTCTATCTAATGTGATGCTAGCATCTATTAGGAGTTCTAAAGTCTCTGGGAGGGGTTGTCTGGCTAGCTCATCCTTGAGAGTATCTGAGAGGCCTAGGCGGAATTGATTGCGCAAGGAAAGGTCATTCCACTGTGTATCAGGGGACCATTTCTTAAACTCTGCGATGTAGTCCTCCACAGGCCTTTTATGTTGTCTCAGAGACCTCATTGCTGTCTCAGCAGACAGCTGTTTGTAGGGATCATCATAAAGCTGTCCCATTGCTTTAAAAAACTGATCAAATGAGTACAGCAATGGGTCATTGGTCTCAAAAAACAAATTTGCCCATATACGTGGTTCGCCACGCAGATAGGAGATTGTGGTGAGAACCTTCAAATGATCATTGAAGTATGTTTTGGGTTTTAATTGGAAATATAAGGAACATGAGTTTTTGAATTCCCTAAATTCTGAACGAATACCACTAAATGTTTGTGGAGGATTAGGTTGGGGTTCACTAGAACTAATACGTGTAGTGAGGGTATCAATTTTTTCATTGATGTATTGCTTTAGGGCAGAGTTTTCTAATTGTAGTGTATTTAACCCTGTTGTAAGGTTATCTACAGTTTGAGTTAATTTCTCTACATGAGATAATAAGGCTGCTGGGTCCATAGTATAGGCTTGATTGTTATTGTCAGCCTGTGGAAGATAATCTCACCCCTGTAAAGGAGAGAGGGAATTTTTAGGACCACAACTGCAGGCTTAGGAGTGTTGTGAAAGTATCAGTGATTCTGTGTAAGTGAGGGAAGGCAGCAAGGTTCAGAATCATTAGATACAGTTCACTTTTATTATAAGGATAGGTGTGACAATGGCTGAGACCTCAGAGCGTATAGCCCCACTCAGTATTGACAAACTGGTTCCCACATATAACAACATGCAATTGCAAGTTAAAGTTTTAGACAGACCATATCTAATCATAATTGGCAGCAGACATAGTGTACAACTTTAAGGCAACAAATAGAGCTAATGAGATTTAGGTAGTAGTTAGGTATTGAGACTGAACAATTAAGAATATAGGTAGAATAGAGCGTTTAAATATGAAGGAAACCTAACTAAGATTCTGAGACATGTCAGGAGTAATTACTGAATATTCGTAAGTTACTGCGGTATGAGTATGAAGGAAGCGCTTTTGAGACTTACTAGTAATAGTAATGGGTGAGGTCTGTCCGGACAGAGCGAAGTTCCCCTGCAGAGTTTGGGGAAATTGCAGCGTGTGCGATGGCGTGTGACGTCACCGCTTGCCGGTTCCGGTCCTGTGTTTGGTAGAGAGGTGAGCAGCGTCTGTCTCAAAGGTTGCAAGGAGGTTAGAGGGTGAGAAGCTGGATTCAACAATCAAGCAATTTGGTATGAGTAGGAGGGAAATTTAAACTGCTTGTTTGGGAGGAGTTATGTAAGTGTGAAAAGACACAGCTATACAAAGGATAAGGCAAAGAACTTAGGCAGTTATGACACTAAATTAGTATAACATATGAGTAAAGCATATTTAGATTAACTTCTGGATTGTTTTACACACTGACTGAAATATATATTGTAATGGATGTATTTCGCAGTCTTCAGCTTAGAGGGACATTAAGCTATATGTTATGTATGCATTTTGGATAAGATTATAATATTTGAACAACTTAATATGTTTTGGTATTCAATCATTAGATTGTAATTATATATATTCTTGTATTAAATACATATCTACATAGGCTATTTTGATGATGATTGTTGGTTGCACATATATGCCTTATGTAATTGACTAAGATATGTGCATTGATGTATATTTTTCGAAGTATATTTAAAGACTGAATGTAATTCTATAGTACTTTCTAAATATGTTTAAATTCTTTTATGATTTTTTAAAAATCAAGACACAATATACTTTGTGAATGTCCCTTTAAGGACCAAAACATTTTGAATGTTGATTTAACATTGTCAAAAGAAACTAAAGGGGAATGTTTTGAGATACCTAAGGAAGATATAAGATCTTTTAAAATTATTTTACATTCAACAACACTGTCACTTTAATGTAAGTGAACCACTTCCCCTTCTTAAAAGTGAAACGAAATAATTTATGTCAAATTCTGACTACATATCCGAAATTATTTTAACATCTAAGAATTTCAAAAGAAAAGCATCAATGGATCTCACTCCCCAATTAATTTAAAAAATATATTTTAATTTAATATTCTCTGAATCAGTGGATTTTCTAAAATTAATGCATTATTTGATCTTATGCATGTGCTTGTCAAATAGACAACTACCAGTCATGGGAGTCAAATTGTTTTTTATTGACAGATTATACGGATATTTATTATAATCTGTTCAAAAGAGGGTATTTAATAATAAAATGTTGATTATTACCATTTAAAAATAAAAAGTTTTTTAAACAAAAACAAAAAAGTATTCCTGGAAGTCATCAGATGACAATCTGAAATTAAAAAAAAATGTTTACAAAGTTAATACACACGTTGTCAAATATTCATAAAATACATTTACAATCATCTTGTGTCTATGCTCTAACTTTGTTCAACATTTTATCAAGATATTTATGATTTAAATTTAAAAATAAATAAAATAAACATACACCATTATATTGTGTAATAAAAATTAAATTTAAATATCAGAATTTCGAATTATACATAATAATGTATATCACATTCCAATAATAAATATATATGTATGCTGAACATAAATGTAATATTTCATGTCCATTCAAATACCTCTATATCAACTATAATATGTATTCCTTTTTCTGATTGTGATCCCTAAATATCTAATTATGAACTAAATATGACTAATGTATGTAAGCTACTAATATTCAACAGTCTTCACTAGCATGCATTGGTACACCAACCTGGATAATGCATGGTCTTTGAAAGTCAATTCAGGGGTAAACAGTTGATCTTCAATAGGTGTCTTATTCATCAGTTCATAAAATAGAGGACTGAAATACCATCTAAAAAAGTAAAATCATCTAAGTGTCTGATTGTGATCCCTAAATATCTAATTATGAACTAAATATGACTAATGTATGTAAGCTACTAATATTCAACGGTCTTCACTAGCATGCATTGGTACACCAACCTGGATAATGCATGGTCTTTGAAAGTCAATTCAGGGGTGAACAGTTGATCTTCAATAGGTGTCTTATTCATCAGTTCATAAAATAGAGGACTGAAATACCATCTAAAAAAGTAAAATCATCTAAGTGTCTGATTGTGATCCCGAAATATCTAATTATGAACTAAATATGACTAATGTATGTAAGTTACTAATATTCAACAGTCTTCACTAGCATGCATTGGTACACCAACCTGGATAATGCATGGTCTTTGAAAGTCAATTCAGGGGTAAACAGTTGATCTTCAATAGGTGTCTTATTCATCAGTTCATAAAATAGAGGACTGAAATACCATCTAAAAAAGTAAAATCATCTAAGTGTCTGATTGTGATCCCTAAATATCTAATTATGAACTAAATATGCCTAATGTATGTAAGCTACTAATATTCAACAGTCTTCACTAGCATGCATTGGTACACCAACCTGGATAATGCATGGTCTTTGAAAGTCAATTCAGGGGTAAACAGTTGATCTTCAATAGGTATCTTATTCATCAGTTCATAAAATAGAGGACTGAAATACCATCTAAAAAAGTAAAATCATCCAAGTGTCTGATTGTGATCCCTAAATATCTAATTATTAACTAAATATGACTAATGTATGTAAGCTACTAATATTCAACAGTCTTCACTAGCATGCATTGGTACACCAACCTGGATAATGCATGGTCTTTGAAAGTCAATTCAGGGGTAAACAGTTGATCTTCAATAGGTGTCTTATTCATCAGTTCATAAAATAGAGGACTGAAATACCATCTAAAATCAGTAAAATCATCTAAGTGTCTGATTGTGATCCCTAAATATCTAATTATGAACTAAATATGACTAATGTATGTAAGCTACTAATATTCAACAGTCTTCACTAGCATGCATTGGTACACCAACCTGGATAATGCATGGTCTTTGAAAGTCAATTCAGGGGTGAACAGTTGATCTTCAATAGGTGTCTTATTCATCAGTTCATAAAATAGAGGACTGAAATACCATCTAAAAAAGTAAAATCATCTAAGTGTCTGATTGTGATCCCGAAATATCTAATTATGAACTAAATATGACTAATGTATGTAAGTTACTAATATTCAACAGTCTTCACTAGCATGCATTGGTACACCAACCTGGATAATGCATGGTCTTTGAAAGTCAATTCAGGGGTAAACAGTTGATCTTCAATAGGTGTCTTATTCATCAGTTCATAAAATAGAGGACTGAAATACCATCTAAAAAAGTAAAATCATCTAAGTGTCTGATTGTGATCCCTAAATATCTAATTATGAACTAAATATGCCTAATGTATGTAAGCTACTAATATTCAACAGTCTTCACTAGCATGCATTGGTACACCAACCTGGATAATGCATGGTCTTTGAAAGTCAATTCAGGGGTAAACAGTTGATCTTCAATAGGTATCTTATTCATCAGTTCATAAAATAGAGGACTGAAATACCATCTAAAAAAGTAAAATCATCTAAGTGTCTGATTGTGATCCCTAAATATCTAATTATGAACTAAATATGACTAATGTATGTAAGCTACTAATATTCAACAGTCTTCACTAGCATGCATTGGTACACCAACCTGGATAATGCATGGTCTTTGAAAGTCAATTCAGGGGTAAACAGTTGATCTTCAATAGGTGTCTTATTCATCAGTTCATAAAATAGAGGACTGAAATACCATCTAAAAAAGTAAAATCATCTAAGTGTCTGATTGTGATCCCGAAATATCTAATTATGAACTAAATATGACTAATGTATGTAAGCTACTAATATTCAACAGTCTTCACTAGCATGCATTGGTACACCAACCTGGATAATGCATGGTCTTTGAAAGTCAATTCAGGGGTAAACAGTTGATCTTCAATAGGTGTCTTATTCATCAGTTCATAAAATAGAGGACTGAAATACCATCTAAAATCAGTAAAATCATCTAAGTGTCTGATTGTGATCCCTAAATATCTAATTATGAACTAAATATGACTAATGTATGTAAGCTACTAATATTCAACAGTCTTCACTAGCATGCATTGGTACACCAACCTGGATAATGCATGGTCTTTGAAAGTCAATTCAGGGGTAAACAGTTGATCTTCAATAGGTGCCTTATTCATCATTTCAAAAATAGAGGACTGTGAAATACCATCTAAAAATTTGAAAATAATATGTGTCTCCAATAGGATGCCTCCACAGCCTTATTCTATCAAATAGTTGGCACTTACCATGTGAACATGTCTTTGTATGGTTTTCAAGGTCAGCAGATTGGAAAGATAATGCCAGACATGATCCCATTGGTATACTTCAATTTCAATCTTGGCTTTTTCCACTGTCAGTCTGGGCAATCTTCACTGTCAAGCTTCGAATTCTTCCCTTTCAGTCTTTAGATTAAGTCAACTCCCTAATGGCAGAAAATTAAAAAAAATATATATAACTACAAATGTGGGAATCAGTTCTGTACCCCTCTCCCACCCCCCATTTCTGAATCAATTTCTGTCACTAGCTTACTAAGCGTGTGTAGCATCTTGTGTTCTGTTCTATCAAGTGTGAAGATGAGTCATATTGAGCAGAATGAACCTCTAATGTGTGACATTGAACCATAGTCATGCTAGAGGATAGTTATGCTAGAGGATCCCTTTCTGAGTATGTACATTTTAAGTAATGTGTAAACTAAATACTAGTTTTTAAAATGTATGCCATATGATGTATTTGTGTACAATTCATGCCAGCAACAGTCCATACATTTATACTTACCAGCTGATGTCCTCTTTAAAAACCAGGTGGCAAAGACTCGCTACAGGACCCAATGACCAGAGCATCACCTATATTAATAAATCAAACACATTTTTAGCATTTGATGAACAATCCTAACATGTTTGCACAATTCTCTACTTGTCATTTCCCTAGCGTTCACATCTATTGACAATACTCCAGTCTAACTTCTATTATTTACCGTCTAAAGTTGCGGTTGATGACGTCTGCTCTGACATTAAGCCCCTCGTCCCGGAATGGCCCCTCTAGAACAGGATTATCCTCCTCATCTCTGAGGAGGTTTCGGTGCGCCTGGACGCCCTGCAGCATCCCAGCCCGCTGTGCAATATTATGCAGGACACTACAGGCTACAACGATCTTAGCCACCTTCTTTGGGTTGTACTGGAGGGCTCCTCCCGACCGGTCCAGGCACCTGAACCTCATCTTCAGGAGCCCGAACATCCGTTCAACCACCGCCCTGGTTCTCTTATGAGCCCTATTGTAGCGCTCCTCAGACACATCAGTCGGGCTACGCAAGGGGGTAATAAGCCAAGGCCGGCTCATGTACCCAGAATCACCTATAAATTATGAACAGAACATAATTCAAACTGAATCCTCAAAATAGTATTTTGATTCCAATAAAAGTTTTTGTACACGATAATCCACTAACAAATGTTTATTTTTTAAAAGAATAATCTAGTTCAATCTTATTCTCTATCTTCCCATTTCAGCTAAGACATGCTACATATGCGTATTTCTCCTAAACCAAACCTTGTGTAAAATGCAAACTAAATGGTTACATTGCATTCTCTATCTGAGCATTTAAGGTAAGACATGCTACATATCTGCATTGAACTAAAAGTAGACATTAGCGGAAAGAGACAATGACATGGTTAAATTGCATTAGCTAATATCTTCCCATTTCAGCTAAGACATGCTACATATGCGTATTTCTCCTAAACCAAACCTTGTGTAAAATGCAAACTAAATGGTTACATTGCATTCTCTATCTGAGCATTTAAGGTAAGACATGCTACATATCTGCATTGAACTAAAACTAGACAGCGGAAAGAGACAATGACATGGTTAAATTGCATTAGCTAATATCTTCCCATTTCAGCTAAGACATGCTACATATGTGTATTTCTCCTAAACCAAACCTTGTGTAAAATGCAAACTAAATGGTTACATTGCATTCTCTATCTGAGCATTTAAGGTAAGACATGCTACATATCTGCATTGAACTAAAAGTAGACATTAGCGGAAAGAGACAATGACATGGTTAAATTGCATTAGCTAATATCTTCCCATTTCATCTAAGACATGCTACATATGCGTATTTCTCCTAAACCAAACCTTGTGTAAAATGCAAACTAAATGGTTACATTGCATTCTCTATCTGAGCATTTAAGGTAAGACATGTTACATATCTGCATTGAACTAAAACTAGACATTTGCGGAAATAAAAAAAATGGTTAAATTGCATCCTATAGCTGAACATTACGCTAACATTTTAAAACTACAGTGGCAATTGTCTAACTAATTAACCATGTTATGCACAAATACTCACCAACGAGATAACCAGGGGGCATTCGTCTTTCCTCAAATGGTCTCCACAGGGACGACTGAGCGAGGATGCGGGCATCATGACAAGCTCCTCCAAAATTCGCACACACATGCATAATCCTCATCTGTGCGTCACAAACATACTGCACGTTGAGGCTATGAAAATGTTTGCGATTTCTGAAGGGCAAGTCATCAATTGGAGCACGCAGCGCAATGTGGGTACAATCTATGGCTCCCAAGACATTGGGCAATTGAGCAATATCAAAGAATTCCCGCTTCAGGCGCCTCCAATCACCATCATTTTGTGGGAATCCTATGTATTGCTTACTGATACGTACCATGGCGTCCAGAAAGTTATCAAACACCACAGAGAATGTACCTTGAGCCAGGCCATGCATGTACATTTCTCCGGATTGAAAACTCCCGGAGGCCAGGACGTAAAGACAACTTAGCATCTTACTCATGCCAGGAACAGCAGTCCTTATTCTTATACGTGGCTCCAAATGAGGTTTAAGAAGATCGTAAAGGCCAATGAGTTGTTCGCGATTGAGCCGATACTTATCATAAACCTCAAAGTCGCTCATGTTTTCCAAGGTGGGTCTCACCCTGTAGACACGAGGACCATGAACCAGATGACCCCTTCGTCTCAGTCTGAGCCGCCGAGGCTGCCTGATTCGATCAACAGCTAGTTCGCCAATAGCAGCACCAGCAGCGTCTACCATGTCATCGTCATCCATCTTTCAAAACAGCGTAACAAGGTAAGCACTTGATCTGATGTGGATCACAAGTGATGCTTTGGCCATGTTGTTTGGGGGATTTATAGTACAATTAGTCCAATGGTAGTGAGTTTGTAATGATTGCTGATTGTATTCACTTGTTTGTATGTGAGCGGCGCGAATGCTTTCAAAGTGGGCTTTTTTGATTTTTTGGCTGAAATGTTTTTTTCCCCCAATGAATCTCAATGTGAAAGTGTCAAATATCACACATACAGTGCATGTTTGTAATGTTTGTTCATATGCGTAATCAATATTTCTTAAACGCGATCTTATAGTAACAAGCACACGTCCAGGCTAACATGAATGAAAGTGCATAGTTGTGTATAATGTGCATCGAATGTGATCGATCAATGTTGCTGCAACATTGTTTGAAAACGATAAAGTAACATCTGCCATCTGTAGTATTGTATATATAAGTGATTGCCGAGATGTCAATATTGTATGCGTCCCTTTCAAATCGCAATAATAATTCCGAACTTCCCGTCTGCCATCTGTAGTATTGTATATATAAGTGATTGCCGAGCTGTCAATATTGTATGCGTCCCATTCAAATGGCACTAATACTGAATAACTTCCGGCTGTCATCTGTAGTATTGTGTATATAAGTGATTGCCGAGCTGTCAATATTGTATGCGTCCCTTTAAAATCGCACTAATGCTGAATAACTTCCGGCTGTCATCTGTAGTATTGTATATATAAGTGATTGCCGAGATGTCAATATTGTATGCGTCCCATTAAAATTGCACTAATACTGAAGAACTTCCGGCTGTCATCTGTAGTATTGTATATATAAGTGATTGTTAGATAAAATTGTGTGTAACCCTGCGCAGGATTTTCTAAAATACCAATATGCCAGTAGGTAATGGAGAACCCCTGTCTCCACAAGTAAAATAGAAAAGATAATAAAATAACTACCTTAAAAAAAGATAAGAAATTTTAAAACCTCTGGCGCTACAAATGATTTGTTGCTAAAATTGGAAAATAGAAAAATTGGATGAATATGATATGACCTACTTGGTTAAAAAACAATATTAAAATATTATAAAACAACCTTTGGTCTTAGTGATAACTAAACAACGTTTGTTATATGTGCAAAAATATGTTTTTATTACATAAAATAAACAAACAAACAAAATAAAAATAAAAAATATGCAGATAAAAAAATATAGCTGATCAGCTAGTACAATTAAAAATAAATAAGTGCAGTATCAAAAAATAAAATAGATAAACACAACAGAAATACACAATAGAACTTGATCCAGAGAAAGTTCATAAGCCTTCAAGGGTTAATATAGGTTAGATCCAGATCGGAACGAAATCAGAGACTCCTTCAACAGCTGAGATGTCGAATGCCAATTATAGCTGGAAGGGAGCTGAAATGACAATGAATCCAAATCAAAAGAACAGCAGAGAACCAAAATTAAGGTGTTCAATTTTACTTACACCGTGTTTTGGTCTCTGCAGCAGCGGTCAGACACTGAAAGATAACAGTGGAAGCGGATGTTTCTTTAATGTAAAAGCCGATGTCAAGTAACTGCTCCACTCAGGGATTCTCACAGTATCGAAGCCGGTCTGTAATGACTACGTCACGTAACGTCAGAGTAGGCGGAGCAACGCGTTTCAGCCCGTTCAGGGCCTTTGTCAAGCTCCAGAAGAGAGTGTGGTAGGTCCTTTTATACCTATAACTTTTATGTTGATTGGATGAGTGCCATAAGTAGGAGTGTCTTGCAATTTAAAGACAAGGTTAGTAATGGCAGTGTGCGATCAAACAGTAACAAAATAATGATACATTGTTCATGAGTGCAAATTTGTTGCTATACAGCATATTACCTTATCTGTCTCAATTAGTATTTATATACAATAGTAACGATCATATTTGAACAGGGCAGCTGCAAAAAGTAAAGACAAAGATATGCCGTGATGTATGATCATGATTCAGAAGCGATACATAATTTGTTATCACCAAGACCAAAGAGCTATACTAAAATAAACAAATAAATAAATAAATAAATAAATAAATCAATCACAGTGCATCCAATTAATCGTTATAAAACTATTGTAAAGACAACTTATATATATATAAAAAGAATCTTTATAAAAACACTAAATAAACCTATACATATAAGAGTAATTATCTTAAAAATAGGGGGAATTATACCAATCGCAATATTATATAATATATGTTTGCATATATCAAGACATATACACATATATAATGGTACTTAAAGGGATATACTAAGCACAATAACCAAACAGTAGTTGTGCATATCTTTCCTTTGTCCACATATACATGTGCTCATATTTACAGACAATTGTTTGATTTTCAAAAATTGTTTGATATTAAAACGTAAAGAATATATAAAAGACGTGGAATAAAAATAAATTTAAATTTAAATTACTTGACTTAATTAATTCTAATCTCTAAGAAAGCAACCTATATCAAAGTCAATATTTAAACCATTGGGTTGTAATGTCTTTAATTCAAAGATCCATTTTGTTTCTTTTTTGATTAAATCAGATTGAATGTTGCTACCCCTCCAATGTGGTTTAACCTTCTCTATTCCTATATATGAGAAATGGGCTAAATTCCCATTGTTACATGCAGCAAAATGCTTTGGTACAGGGAGGTCTTTATTCCTGTCTAAATCATATTTTTCTATAGACCATATGTGCTCCCGTATACGGTCACGTAATGGTCTTTCCGATTCACCTATATACTGTTTGCCACATCGGCATTGTATTAGGTAAACCACATATCTGTCAGAGCATCTTATAGTATCTTTGATCTTAAAAGACTTTCCTGTTATATTAGATGTAAACTCCTTCTGTTTCCTAGAATGTTTACAGGCCTTGCATGTTAAGCAGGGAAAAAAACCATTAATTTTCTTACCTGTTAAGTCCTGCTGTGATTTATTTTTATTCTTATTTTTATTCTCAGTGGGTGCTAAAATTGTTTTCAGGTTGCGAGCCTTTTTATAAACAATTTGCGGTTTAGCTGGTAAAATAGAACCCAAATGTTCATCATTTTTTAAAATCCCCCAATGTTTTTTTTAAATTTTTTCTATTAGATATTTATTGCTACAGTATCCAGTAATAAAAGGGATAAAAGTATTATCATTCCTTCTTTGAATTTTATTTTGGGATCTCGTATTATTTTGAACTAGATCCTGTCTGTTAACTTCTCTTACTTCCATACGTACCTTTTCTATTTTGTTAGCATTATAACCTCTCTCTATAAATTTTTGTTTCAGCTTATCTGATTGGGCATCAAAATCAGTTAGATTTGAACAATTTTTCTTTACCCGTAAAAACTGGCCTTTGGGAATGTTCTCAATCCACCTTGGGTGGTGACAGCTGGTATAATGAATATAACTGTTGGCGTCTACAGTTTTAAAGTGCGTTTTAGAGAGAATTTTACTATTAACAGGAAATAATTCTAAATCTAGAAAACTAATATTTTGTCTACTTTTTTCGTAGGTAAACTTCAGGTTTAATTCATTATTATTCATCGAGGCAATAAATTCTTCTAATATATTTTCTTCCCCTCTCCAAATAATGAGGATATCGTCTATATAACGTTTGTATGACACCAGGTTTGCTCCAAAAGGGGTAGTGGATAAAAAGGTTTGTTCCCAGTATCCCATAAATAAATTAGCGTAACTTGGAGCAAACCTGGTGCCCATAGCCGTTCCTCTTTCCTGATTATAAAATTGATCCATATAGCTAAAAAAATTATGTGTTAGAATAAATTCTATTGAATCTATTAAAAAAGATTTTTGTTCACTTTTAATAGTATTGTCAATATCTAAAAAGTGTCTAACTGCTCGTAGGCCGTCTGCATGGTTGATGCACGTATATAACGACGCAACATCACACGTGACAAGAAGAAAATCCTCTTGCCACGGGATGTTTTCTATTAATTTTAATACATCTGTTGAGTCTTTCAGATAAGAGGACAAAGATCTAACATATTTCTGGAGGAAAATATCTAAGTATTCGGAAAGGTTGGCTGTAAGGGATCCAATTCCTGATATAATCGGCCTACCAGGTGGGTTTGTCAAACTTTTATGTATCTTTGGTAAACAATAAAGTAAGGAAATTTTAGGAAATTTTGGAAGTAAGTAATTCATTTCTTTAGCATTAAGTATGCCCTTATTTAGTGCTCCATTTAAAAGTGTTTTTAAAACATCAGAATATCTCTTGGTGGGATCATTTGCTAATTTCTTATAGGTTTCATTATCTTTAAGAAGGTTATCACAAATTTTATGGTAATCAATAGAATCTAAAATTACTATACCTCCGCCCTTGTCGGCGGGCTTTATTATCAGATCATCAGTCTCCAGCTCTTTAATAACCTTTAATTGTTTCTTGTTTAGATTACTGTGTGTTTTGTTGATTTTCTCTTCGGTTAAATTCTCAATATCTCTTAACACTAATTTTTCAAATGTTTCTAAAAAAGGGCCTTTATCTGATTTCGGATAGAAAGTTGATTTTCCTTTCAATTGGGTATGGATAAATTCATTATCATTGATTAGAGAGTTATCAGCTAATTTCTCAGTCCCTGATTTTAAAAACCACTTTTTTACTGTCAATTTTCTCATAAATTTGTGTGCATCAATATATGCTCCAAATGTATTTAATTTGCAACTAGGTGCAAATGATAGGCCTTTCTTTAATATATCCTCATGATCTTTACTTAATTGTTTCTTACTTAAATTAAAAATTCCTAAATGTGTCTCTGACTTACTTAAAATCTTGATTTTTTTGGATCTCCTACTCCCTCCTCTCTTTCCTCTCTGCCTGATGCCCTTCTTTTTCTTATATCTCTTTGAGGTAATGGGCTGAAAAGTGAACTTTGGCCCTGTCCTAAAAAAGACGAGGAAGTGGAAGGATTAGCATGATCATCAGTTTTTTCATTTTGTAAAGGGGCAAATCTATTATTTGACCTCCAATCATTACTTTTGTTCTGATTGGAGTTCTGTCTATTTATTCGGGTATTATACTCAAAACTTTTTTGATCTCGTTGATATTGATTATTTGTATTAAATGTTCCATTTTGATAAGTATAGGGTCCTCTGTATGTATTATCACCCTGATTTGAGTTATTTCTCTGTTCTCGATAAAACTGACGTCTAGGTTCAAAATTTTGTCTTTGTTCTCTATTTGAAGCATATCCATTATTATAATTTCTATTACTTCCATTTCTATAATTAGGGGTAAAATTAGGCCCTTGTTCAGCTCTCAATTGATTGCTATTATCAGAAAATCTGGCTTGGGAATGGTCATGTGAACGTTGATAATTAGAATTTATTCTATGATTATAATTTCTCTGTTCATACCCTGTGTGGTGATTATTATGATTTATACCATTTTCTTTTATTGAAGTATTTCTTTCATTCTCTCCTTTATTAGTATGTCTCCATTTGTGGGAGATATAATTGTCCCAGTTTGGTTGATTAATATGGGATAAATAATCCTCTCTATCCCTTTTGAATTTTCTTATTTTTACTTTCAAAATATCCTCCTTAGTATTTTTTAACAGCTTTTTAATTTCTATTTCTTTATTAATATATTCCTCATTGCTTTCAAATTCCTTTAATTGAATCTCTAATTCCTTTATCTCAACTTCTAGTTTTTTCAAGATCTCACCTCTATAATCTTTTATTAATCTCATAAGATTGAAAGATGCTTGTTCTAAAATATCGTTCCATCTTTTCTTGAAATCAATATCATCTATTTTAAAGGAACATTCTTTCTTAATTCTTAAGCCACGTGGGACTCTTTTATTTTCTAAATATTTTTCTATAAAGATAAACTCAGTCCTATGTTTCATTTCTAATATTAGTTTATCTTCTAAGTCTTTCATTAGCTTACATAATGAGTCTACATTACCTGGGGTAACGATGATATCTGAAGAGAAAATGTTATATATTCCTTTATAGACCTCATCTCTGTATTTGAAAACATTATCAGACATGGTCCTAGCAGCTGGGTAAACACAGGTGGGGAAACAAATACAGAAGGTTAGATAAAATTGTGTGTAACCCTGCGCAGGATTTTCTAAAATACCAATATGCCAGTAGGTAATGGAGAACCCCTGTCTCCACAAGTAAAATAGAAAATCCCAAGCCATGACCATTCCCAAGCCAGATTTTCTGATAATAGCAATCAATTGAGAGCTGAACAAGGGCCTAATTTTACCCCTAATTATAGAAATGGAAGTAATAGAAATTATAATAATGGATATGCTTCAAATAGAGAACAAAGACAAAATTTTGAACATAGACGTCAGTTTTATCGAGAACAGAGAAATAACTCAAATCAGGGTGATAATACATACAGAGGACCCTATACTTATCAAAATGGAACATTTAATACAAATAATCAATATCAACGAGATCAAAAAAGTTTTGAGTATAATACCCGAATAAATAGACAGAACTCCAATCAGAACAAAAGTAATGATTGGAGGTCAAATAATAGATTTGCCCCTTTACAAAATGAAAAAACTGATGATCATGCTAATCCTTCCACTTCCTCGTCTTTTTTAGGACAGGGCCAAAGTTCACTTTTCAGCCCATTACCTCAAAGAGATATAAGAAAAAGAAGGGCATCAGGCAGAGAGGAAAGAGAGGAGGGAGTAGGAGATCCAAAAAAATCAAGATTTTAAGTAAGTCAGAGACACATTTAGGAATTTTTAATTTAAGTAAGAAACAATTAAGTAAAGATCATGAGGATATATTAAAGAAAGGCCTATCATTTGCACCTAGTTGCAAATTAAATAAATTTGGAGCATATATTGATGCACACAAATTTATGAGAAAATTGACAGTAAAAAAGTGGTTTTTAAAATCAGGGACTGAGAAATTAGCTGATAACTCTCTAATCAATGATAATGAATTTATCCCTACCCAATTGAAAGGAAAATCAACTTTCTATCCGAAATCAGATAAAGGCCCTTTTTTAGAAACATTTGAAAAATTAGTGTTAAGAGATATTGAGAATTTAACCGAAGAGAAAATCAACAAAACACACAGTAATCTAAACAAGAAACAATTAAAGGTTATTAAAGAGCTGGAGACTGATGATCTGATAATAAAGCCCGCCGACAAGGGCGGAGGTATAGTAATTTTAGATTCTATTGATTACCATAAAATTTGTGATAACCTTCTTAAAGATAATGAAACCTATAAGAAATTAGCAAATGATCCCACCAAGAGATATTCTGTTGTTTTAAAAACACTTTTAAATGGAGCACTAAATAAGGGCATACTTAATGCTAAAGAAATGAATTACTTACTTCCAAAATTTCCTAAAATTTCCTTACTTTATTGTTTACCAAAGATACATAAAAGTTTGACAAACCCACCTGGTAGGCCGATTATATCAGGAATTGGATCCCTTACAGCCAACCTTTTCCGAATACTTAGATATTTTCCTCCAGAAATATGTTAGATCTTTGTCCTCTTATCTGAAAGACTCAACAGATGTATTAAAATTAATAGAAAACATCCCGTGGCAAGAGGATTTTCTTCTTGTCACGTGTGATGTTGCGTCGTTATATACGTGCATCAACCATGCAGACGGCCTACGAGCAGTTAGACACTTTTTAGATATTGACAATACTATTAAAAGTGAACAAAAATCTTTTTTAATAGATTCAATAGAATTTATTCTAACACATAATTTTTTTAGCTATATGGATCAATTTTATAATCAGGAAAGAGGAACGGATATGGGCACCAGGTTTGCTCCAAGTTATGCTAATTTATTTATGGGATACTGGGAACAAACCTTTTTATCCACTACCCCTTTTGGAGCAAACCTGGTGTCATACAAACGTTATATAGACGATATCCTCATTATTTGGAGAGGGGAAGAAAATATATTAGAAGAATTTATTGCCTCGATGAATAATAATGAATTAAACCTGAAGTTTACCTACGAAAAAAGTAGACAAAATATTAGTTTTCTAGATTTAGAATTATTTCCTGTTAATAGTAAAATTCTCTCTAAAACGCACTTTAAAACTGTAGACGCCAACAGTTATATTCATTATACCAGCTGTCACCACCCAAGGTGGATTGAGAACATTCCCAAAGGCCAGTTTTTATGGGTAAAGAAAAATTGTTCAAATCTAACTGATTTTGATGCCCAATCAGATAAGCTGAAACAAAAATTTATAGAGAGAGGTTATAATGCTAACAAAATAGAAAAGGTACGTATGGAAGTAAGAGAAGTTAACAGACAGGATCTAGTTCAAAATAATACGAGATCCCAAAATAAAATTCAAAGAAGGAATGATAATACTTTTATCCCTTTTATTACTGGATACTGTAGCAATAAATATCTAATAGAAAAAATTTAAAAAAAACATTGGGGGATTTAAAAAATGATGAACATTTGGGTTCTATTTTACCAGCTAAACCGCAAATTGTTTATAAAAAGGCTCGCAGCCTGAAAACAATTTTAGCACCCACTGAGAATAAAAATAAGAATAAAAATAAATCACAGCAGGACTTAACAGGTAAGAAAATTAATGTTTTTTTTCCCTGCTTAACATGCAAGGCCTGTAAACATTCTAGGAAACAGAAGGAGTTTACATCTAATATAACAGGAAAGTCTTTTAAGATCAAAGATACTATAAGATGCTCTGACAGATATGTGGTTTACCTAATACAATGCCGATGTGGCAAACAGTCCAGGTGAATCGGAAAGACCATTACGTGACCGTATACGGGAGCACATATGGTCTATAGAAAAATATGATTTAGACAAGAATAAAGACCTCCCTGTACCAAAGCATTTTGCTGCATGTAACAATGGGAATTTAGCCCATTTCTCATATATAGGAATAGAGAAGGTTAAACCACATTGGAGGGGTAGCAACATTCAATCTGATTTAATCAAAAAAGAAACAAAATGGATCTTTGAATTAAAGACATTACAACCCAATGGTTTAAATATTGACTTTGATATAGGTTGCTTTCTTAGGGATTAGAATTAATTAAGTCAAGTAATTTAAATTTAAATTTATTTTTATTCCACGTCTTTTATATATTCTTTACGTTTTAATATCAAACAATTTTTGAAAATCAAACAATTGTCTGTAAATATGAGCACATGTATATGTGGACAAAGGAAAGATATGCACAACTACTGTTTGGTTATTGTGCTTAGTATATCCCTTTAAGTACCATTATATATGTGTATATGTCTTGATATATGCAAACATATATTATATAATATTGCGATTGGTATAATTCCCCCTATTTTTAAGATAATTACTCTTATATGTATAGGTTTATTTAGTGTTTTTATAAAGATTCTTTTTATATATATATATAAGTTGTCTTTACAATAGTTTTATAACGATTAATTGGATGCACTGTGATTGATTTATTGATTTATTTATTTATTTGTTTATTTTAGTATAGCTCTTTGGTCTTGGTGATAACAAATTATGTATCGCTTCTGAATCATGATCATACATCACGGCATATCTTTGTCTTTACTTTTTGCAGCTGCCCTGTTCAAATATGATCGTTACTATTGTATATAAATACTAATTGAGACAGATAAGGTAATATGCTGTATAGCAACAAATTTGCACTCATGAACAATGTATCATTATTTTGTTACTGTTTGATCGCACACTGCCATTACTAACCTTGTCTTTAAATTGCAAGACACTCCTACTTATGGCACTCATCCAATCAACATAAAAGTTATAGGTATAAAAGGACCTACCACACTCTCTTCTGGAGCTTGACAAAGGCCCTGAACGGGCTGAAACGCGTTGCTCCGCCTACTCTGACGTTACGTGACGTAGTCATTACAGACCGGCTTCGATACTGTGAGAATCCCTGAGTGGAGCAGTTACTTGACATCGGCTTTTATATTAAAGAAACATCCGCTTCCACTGTTATCTTTCAGTGTCTGACCGCTGCTGCAGAGACCAAAACACGGTGTAAGTAAAATTGAACACCTTAATTTTGGTTCTCTGCTGTTCTTTTGATTTGGATTCATTGTCATTTCAGCTCCCTTCCAGCTATAATTGGCATTCGACATCTCAGCTGTTGAAGGAGTCTCTGATTTCGTTCTGATCTGGATCTAACCTATATTAACCCTTGAAGGCTTATGAACTTTCTCTGGATCAAGTTCTATTGTGTATTTCTGTTGTGTTTATCTATTTTATTTTTTGATACTGCACTTATTTATTTTTAATTGTACTAGCTGATCAGCTATATTTTTTTATCTGCATATTTTTTTTTTTATTTTGTTTGTTTGTTTATTTTATGTAATAAAAACATATTTTTGCACATATAACAAACGTTGTTTAGTTATCACTAAGACCAAAGGTTGTTTTATAATATTTTAATATTGTTTTTTAACCAAGTAGGTCATATCATATTCATCCAATTTTTCTATTTTCCAATTTTAGCAACAAATCATTTGTAGCGCCAGAGGTTTTAAAATTTCTTATTTTTTTTTAAGGTAGATATTTTATTATCTTTTCTATATATAAGTGATTGCCAAGATGTCAATATTGTATGCGTCCCTTTCAAATCGCAATAATAATTCAGAACTTCCCGTCTGCCATCTGTAGTATTGTATATATAAGTGATTGCAGAGCTGTCAATATTGTATGCGTCCCATTCAAATGGCACTAATACTGAATAACTTCCGGCTGTCATCTGTAGTATTATATATATAAGTGATTTGCGATCTGACAATATTTATTAATTGTCCCATTCAAATCTCCCTAATAATGCTGTTCCAAACTGTTATTTACGTATATGTTGTATTGTAGTATTGAGTGTTAAAGTTCAGAAAGGGGCGGAACAGTCGTGAATCTGTGATGTGTATGGTTGAATCTTCTAATGACGTCATCATATTATTAACCTGCCTATGTAGTTCTGAAATCCTCATTGTGTTGTTGTATTGTGCTACATTGTTATTGTGTGCTGAATAAAATATAAATGTGTGCTTTGTGGTTGCGTGATGGGTGATGCGTGTTATGTACATCTACGTATATATTGTGATTGTGTCCCACATATGCTGACTTCTATATAGCGGTCTGGCATTGTTGTTCCTTCCCATAAAGTGACATCTGTAATTTGGTGTAATGATGTTCTTCTTGTACGTAATTCCTAATGGTATATTGTGATGGAATGATGATGTTAAAAGTACAGTAAAATCCATATGTTCTGTTTTGTGATTCCTATAGAGAATGTAATGTGTTTTTCCCCCATCATTTGAATGCACATGTATGAGTGAATGTTAAAAGTAATGTATGTGCATCCATGACTGATCATGTGTTAAGCCTATGTAGATATGCAGTTGCTGCAAGCATATGAGTTGAATAAATGAAATTCAATAATAAAGGTAAATGAGAGGTGTTTCCCATTGTGTACTGTTTGTGAATCCTGAAAAGTTTAAATTATTTTTGTGTCCGTTTAAATGTAATATTTTTTTTACAAAAGTTTGTTACTAGTGATGTTGATTTGTAGTTGATGTAATGTAAAAGTCTGAAACAATTTAATGGTGTTGTGAATATTCAATAAGTAAAATCCCTAAGTCCACCATAGGGAAATAGTCATTTCTTGATCTATTTATCATAGCTGGGTGTAACTCAGAAAAGCATGTATTTTTTTCCTATTTCTAGCGCTGGTATTTGGAGTTTTTTTGTCTACGCTATTTGCGTGCGTTAGGGAAATCTGTCTGTCGCGTGCACAAGCACGTCTTCCCCATAGAAGTCAATGGAGGCTCCAAATTTTGGTCAATTTTTTTTTCTAAGTCTGGTTTTCCTCGTAAAGTGAGTGACGTCATGAGCTTGTGTGAAAAAGTATCTAAATCGTGTTCATTTTGTAATAAATAACTTTTTTGTGTATGTAATGTGGTGTATATTTTTTGTATGCATCGATGAGTGTAGGTTTGTGATAATCTTATTAGTTAGATGTAGCTATATGAGGGTCTTTTCCCATGTGTCAATGTAAGTCAATGGGAAAATGGATTTGTGTTGTTTTTTTTCTAACACCCGAGATCTCGCAACTTTGATCCTTTGTATTTGGATGAAAAATTATTAAATCATAAAAATAAATATAGTGTTGTGTTTGTATGAGTGTAAGTGTAGTTTGTGTAATATTTGTTTTGTGATTCGTGGATGTTTATTTTGTCGGTATATGTTAACTACTGGGTTTGAGCTGTTGGTAAAGATTTGTGCGTTGGGTGATTTTTGAGTGTCGGTAAATGAACTCAAAATACCGGAGTCCGTAAGAAACCAGCGTTAGGAGCCTCTAACGCTGGTTTTCACGGCTAACGCCAAACTCCAAATCTAGGCCTGTGTATTTGAAAAAAAGTCAAGTCTTTATTATCCATAACATTTTCAAAATGTGATAATCAATATATTAAATTAGAGATCCAGTTCTATATATTGGTAATAATTACAATCAAAAGACTGCGTAAATAGCGAATTCAGTCGTTTCTCAAACTAACGAATATAAAGAAAAAGTACTCTAATGTGATTGCAGATTATTGCAAAACTAATTTTTCGTTCTAAATATTAAAATGTATTTAAAAAGGTGACTTGTATGGTGAAACGATAGTTACCTTATTAGAATAATAAAAACGACAGTGTAAATCTTGCTGCTTTGTTCAATTCCGTTCGTTATTGACTGAGTCAATGTATCGGATCCAGAGACACAGGCTAACACGCAAGCGCAGATCATGCACGAGCATGACGACTAACGAGACAATCGCTGTTATACGCATGCGCGAGACTGTATTATGACGCGGGTAAAAAGGGGCAGGACGCCCCGGGGGAAGTGAAGGGATTGGATATAAAATTGAGAAAACATGTCAATCAAAAGGCAAACAATGTCGGGCGGACAATTGCGGCAATACGGAGGGTAAATTAAAATTAAAAAATGAAACGAAAGCAATAATTTAGAGATTTTTGATGAATGAACATTATAGTTTTTTATAATGATAATTCGAATACTGTAATTGAGAGCCACGGACTTGAACTTCACTAAGAATATATAAATATATATTTATGTATGTGTTTTTATGTGTATATACACATATTAACACATAGATATATATGTAGATAAGCATATACTGTACATATATATTTATAGAGAAAATACAGTCCCCATAGACCGCAATGTAAAGACACTTTTTAGTGCTGTTTTTTTTCTAACACCCCACATCCCCTCACTTTAACCCCTTATAACTGCTTTGTGCAGTTATTTTAAAAAAAATAAAGATGCTCATATTTTTTTATTTTGATAAAGGGACTATACACTTTATTTTGGGGGAAATTGTGGGACATTGTTTTCATTAACCAGAGATCAGATCTATGGTTAATGAATTTGAGCGTAAAGAGCTACCGCAAGCTTGCGGTAACACTAACCAGCCACTTGTAATGGCTGGTTATTTAATGTGCACCAGTAGATTTTTACAGGTGCACGTCACTTATAATCTAGCCCTAAATCCTTAGATCTTGTATTGAGGTACTGAAGTGAAGGAGGCCAATGCTGTGGCAGAAAAGTGAGGAGAAATTCTATTTATGGCAAATAGTTAAATGTTTTCTATTTTCTTTTTATAAAGGAGTAAAAGAAAATATAGTATTTTTTTATTTGCTTTGAGTTTGCAGATAACTAAGCAGTATATATAGTAATATTCCTGCATGTCTGTGTTTGTGATGAAGCAGAAAAGTCATGATGTAGACACAGGGACTCCTTCAGGTAAAATCTTTAATTATTCTTTATGATGTGTTTAAAGGGTTAATAATCAGTACTGTTGCTTTGAGTAGCAGAAAATAATTATAAGGAAGGAAGGAGGGGATCAGAATCAAATACTGCTCTTTAAATGATTGCAGGGGTTGAGTTTCGTGGGATTCCCCCTGGAAAAATAGTCCCTCACTATTGAGGCATTTTCCAGCTTCCCTCACTATTGAGGCATTTTCCAGCTTCCCTCACTATTGAGGCATTTTCCAGCTTCCCTCACTATTGAGGCATTTTCCAGCTTCCCTCACTATTGAGGCATTTTCTAACTTCCCTCACTATTGAGGCATTTTCTAACTTCCCTCACTATTGAGGCATTTTCTAACTTCCCTCACTATTGAGGCATTTTCCAGCTTCCCTCACTATTGAGGCATTTTCTAACTTCCCTCACTATTGAGGCATTTTCTAACTTCCCTCACTATTGAGGCATTTTCTAACTTCCCTCACTATTGAGGCATTTTCCAGCTTCCCTCACTATTGAGGCATTTTCCAGCTTCCCTCACTATTGAGGCATTTTCTAACTTCCCTCACTATTGAGGCATTTTCTAACTTCCCTCACTATTGAGGCATTTTCTAACTTCCCTCACTATTGAGGCATTTTCCAGCTTCCCTCACTATTGAGGCATTTTCCAGCTTCCCTCACTATTGAGGCATTTTCCAGCTTCCCTCACTATTGAGGCATTTTCTAACTTCCCTCACTATTGAGGCATTTTCTAACTTCCCTCACTATTGAGGCATTTTCCAGCTTCCCTCACTATTGAGGCATTTTCCAGCTTCCCTCACTATTGAGGCATTTTCTAACTTCCCTCACTATTGAGGCATTTTCTAACTTCCCTCACTATTGAGGCATTTTCTAACTTCCCTCACTATTGAGGCATTTTCCAGCTTCCCTCACTATTGAGGCATTTTCCAGCTTCCCTCACTATTGAGGCATTTTCTAACTTCCCTCACTATTGAGGCATTTTCTAACTTCCCTCACTATTGAGGCATTTTCTAACTTCCCTCACTATTGAGGCATTTTCCAGCTTCCCTCACTATTGAGGCATTTTCCAGCTTCCCTCACTATTGAGGCATTTTCCAGCTTCCCTCACTATTGAGGCATTTTCTAACTTCCCTCACTATTGAGGCATTTTCTAACTTCCCTCACTATTGAGGCATTTTCTAACTTCCCTCACTATTGAGGCATTTTCTAACTTCCCTCACTATTGAGGCATTTTCCAGCTTCCCTCACTATTGAGGCATTTTCCAGCTTCCCTCACTATTGAGGCATTTTCCAGCTTCCCTCCCAGTATTAAACTGCATTTTTTTTAAACCTAAGCCACCGGGTCAGATGGAGAAGAAGGGGTGGGGCTCCTGAATATTTAGTAAGCACCACTCCCCCCACACACACACACCGAGAAATCACAGCTAGGTGTAAAGTAGAGAATTTGGCTTTTGATGGAAAAGGAAAGGATATGGTGACTGACTGAATCTGCTGTTTTTCTTTGTGCTAGGCTCTTGTACTGAGGCACTGAAGTGATGGAGGCAAATGATGTGGCACAACAGTGAGGAGAAATCCAATGTACAGCTAATAGTTTAATGGGTTTAAAAAAAATAAAATAATAATAATAAAGGAAAAAATAATATTTCTTTTATTTGCTTTGAGTTTGAGATTGCAGATAACTAAACCGTAGAAATAGTCCTGCATGTCTGTGTTTGAAATGATGTAGCAAAGTTATGATGTAACTTTGCAACATCATTTGTGATGTGGGTAAAGGGTTAATAATAATTACAAACAGCACAAAAGGCGAGGCAGGGGGATGTTAAAAAATAAAAGCATCCGTTTATTGAAAAAAGGTAGTAAAATGACAACAGTCAAAAAACGTTAATGTGTACGGTTCTTTTGTACACGTTTGCTATACCGGTTCTTTTATACACATCTGCTATACCGGTTATTTTATACACATCTGCTATACCGGTTCTTTTGTAGACGTCTGCTATACCGGTTATTTTATACACATCTGCTATACCGGTTCTTTTGTACACATCTGCTATACCGGTTATTTTATACACATCTGCTATACCGGTTCTTTTGTACACATCTGCTATACCGGTTATTTTATACACATCTGCTATACCGGTTCTTTTGTGCACGTCTGCTATACCGGTTATTTTATACACATTTGCTATACCGGTTCTTTTGTGCACGTCTGCTATACCGGTTATTTTATACACATTTGCTATACCGGTTCTTTTGTGCACGTCTGCTATACCGGTTATTTTATACACATTTGCTATACCGGTTCTTTTGTGCACGTCTGCTATACCGGTTATTTTATACACATCTGCTATACCGGTTCTTTTGTACACTTCTGCTATACCGGTTCTTTTGTACACATTATAACGTTTTTTGACTGTTGTAATTTTACTACCTTTTTTCAATAAACAAATGCTTTTATTTTTAACATCCCCTGCCTCCCTTTAGTGCTGTTTGAATTCCAGGAATCACTGGGGATTCCCAGGCAGTTTGCAGGGGATTAAGTGAAGGAGGAGGAGCAGGTAAGCTTGGGTGATTGTACTGTTCACACGCTGCTAACACGGACACTCACTTTTTGGAACAGACCACAGGAGGATTTGTGATACAAGGAAGAGGACATAGTAAGTTCATTTCCAATTTGGTTTGCATCGTATTGAGTGACTGTTACTAACATTGATTAATTAGCATGCCTTCACAGTCCATACATTTAGCGCTGTATTGAGGAATATTACCGGTTTTCTTAATAATAATTACTACTTGTAGGAGTGAAGAAGGGGTTAATCTCCAATATTTGTTAAGGTGATAATCACACGTGTGAGTAAAATCACTCATTGCTTTGAGTAGCAGAAAATAATTATAAGGAAGGGGTCAGAATCAGACACTGCTCTATGGAACTTCACCGTGTTACCCCCCCCCATATTCAAAATTTTAACAAATTATCATTCCATTTGTTAGATCTTTGTTGATCAGGTTAGATCAACTGTTTTTTTTTTTTGTTAGATCTACTCTAAAATATGAAATATTAACAATCTTTTTCAGGGGGGCTAACCCTTAGCCAGCCCCCCTCAACAAAAATTGTGATAAAATGTTATTGATTATGATAGCTCCACATTAGATCAGGTTTGATCAGCCAAAAGTTTTGTTAGATCTAGTCTAATTACTGAGATATTGCATTTTTAATGAGGGGGGCTAGCCCCCCCTCAACTGAAATCTGGACCAAATTTTATTGATTTTGATAGATATACGTTAGATCAGGTTAGATCAGCAGTTTTTTTCGTTAGATCTATCACGCAAGCAGCGGTATTAGCAATCCTATTTTGTGTGCGGAGGAGGGGTGATCCCCGGGTTAGCCCCCCTAAACTGAAATCTGGACCAAATTTGATTGATTTTGATAGATATATGTTAGATCAGGTTAGATCAACTGTTTTTTTTCGTTAGATCTATCACGTAAGCGGCGGTATTAACAATCCTATTTTGTGTGCGGGGGAGGGGTGATCCCCGGGTTAGTCCCCCCTCAACTGAAATCTGGACCAA